>NC_041396.2:310097624-310317736 GCF_900747795.2 Erpetoichthys calabaricus | reverse complement strand
CTGAACTGCGAGGTCCCTACAGGAAAGGCACTGAAGCATTTGCCATATGGGAACAGTTCAAGTAGCGCATGGCTGAGGCAGCGTGTGCTAGATGATGTATACCGATAATCCGATCAGCTGCTGTACAGCTGTGATTCCACACTCAGATACAGTGGGTTAAATACTCATTGGCAATACTAAAGCAACTATAGTATTTGGAATAGTTTGGCCACTCTGAGCACCATTATATGGTTACAGGTTGATTACAATCAGATGCCTTAAACTAATAAACAATATGCGGTTAATTTTAGTGTATTTGATAAAGCCGTATCAGGGTTGTGCATCTAAAAAAGACATGGAAACCACACAGGAACAGTAGCACTGCTTTGACACTTGGTGCCGCCAGTTTGCAAAACCGAGCAGAGAACTTGCATAAGCTAAAGATTTAGGTGGCTTGAAAATGTGCGTGGCATTACGCCATGTTTAGTTTTTATACATCATGATCTGAGTGTGGAAATGGGACTACGCAACATTTTTGTGGGAGTCTGTGGGATAGAAGAAAACACATTTATTGAAATGCTTGAGGTGTTCACACTGAACTATATACCAGTGAAAAGAGAGAACATCCCTGTGCAAGAAGATATTATGAAATGGTCTTATCTCAAGGATGTGCATCTACCCCAGATAAATGCTGAAGTAGGTTTGCTAATAGGTACAAATGTCCCCGATGCAATGGAGCCATGCCAAGTCATAAACAAAGAAGGTAAAGGTCCTAATGCTGTGAAGACAATTCTCAGGTGGATTGTTAATGGCTTGATAAAGGGGTCAGACAATAAAAGACTGCAAAGTTATTCAGTCAAACGTGTGTCAATAATGGAGATAGAACAAATGTTACTCCAGCAATACCATACAGACTTTCCAGAGCGCAGCTATGAGGAAAAGGAGGAAATGTCACAGGAGGACATTAAGTTCATGCACATGGCCTCAGAGTCTTCCAGGCTAGTAGATGAATACTATTGCATTAATCTGCCTTTTAAAGATGAGACACTTAAAGTGCCAAACAATCATTGTGTTGCAGAACAACATGCTATTGGACTCAAAAGGAAACTTACTAAGTATCCAAAATTCCATGAGGATCACAAAGTTTTCATGAAAGACATTTTAGACAAAGGATATGCCATCAAGGTACCCACTGAACAGCTGACCCTTGATAAGGAGAGAGTGTGGTACATCCCTCACCATGGAGTATATCATCCAAAGAAAAATAAAATCAGAGTGGTCTTTGACTGTACAGCCACTTACCGAGGCTTCTCTCTAAATGAACAGTTGCTGAAAGGACCTGACTTAACTAATACACTCATTGAAGCTCTTACAAGATTCAGAGAGGAGCCAATCCCTCTCATGGCAGACATTAAATCAATGTTCTATCAAGTGAAAATTCCAGATGAAGACACAGATCTTCTTTGTTCCCTGTGGTGGCCTGAAGGTAATCTAAACAATGGACTAGAGGAATACAAAATGACAGTCCATCTTTTTGGTGCTACTTCATCACCCAGTTGTGCCTCTTATGCCTTACGAAGAACAGCAGAGAATGCCAGAGGCACAGCTCCAGAGGAAGCAGTTAAAACTGTGTGGCATACCTTCTATGTCAATGACTGTTTAAAGTCAGTTTCTACAGAAGAACAAGCCATAAAATTGGCCAAAGATCTTTAAGCCCTGTGCTTAAAGGGAGGATTTTATCTTACAAAATGGATAAGTAATAGCAGAGCAGTCTTGATGTCTATTCCTGAAGAATACAGGGCATTAGGTCAAAAGGACTTGGACTTTAACCATGATTTGTTACCAGTTGAGAGAGTCTTAGGTGCTCAATGGTGCACACAGACAGACAGTTTCAAGTTCCAGGTAAAGCTGCCAGATAATTCTGCTACAAGATGTGGTATTCTGTCAGTGGTCAGTTCAATATACGACCCACTTGGATTCTTAGCACAAGTCATATTGCCTGCTAAGCTTATTCTAAGAGAACTGTGTAAAGAGAAATATGCATGGGATCAAGAAGTGGAGGTTAAGTATGTCCAGCAATGGAAAAAATGGATGGACGATTTGCAACTACTTGTGGATTATAATGTAGACAGGTGCATTAAACCGCCTGGATTTGGTCAAATAATGACTGCACAAATGCTTCATTTTGGAGATGCTTCAGAAAACGGGTATGGCACTGTGTCCTACCTCCTCCTGACTAATACAGAACATAAGAGACATTGTTCATTTATAATGTGGAAATCAAGAGTGGTACCACTAAAACCTGTCACTATACCAAGGTTAGAATTTACAGCAGCAGTGGTGGCAGTCAAAATGGACACAATGTTAAAACAAGAACTACAGATTCCCCTGTAAGAGTCAATCTTTTGGACTGACAGCACCACTGTACTAAGGTACATTGCAAATGAAAGGGAACGCTACAAAACATTTGTTGCCAAAAGAATTGCAGTGATAAGAGAGCACACACAACCCTCGCAATGGAGGTACGTCGCATCTGCACAAAATCCAGCAGATCAGGCATCAAGAGGATTGACAATAGAGAGTTTCATCAAAAGTAAGACTTGGATTCAAAGTCCAAACTTCCTGCTACAGACAGAAGATGAATGGCCTAAGAGACCAGATGAAGTGGACCCGTCTGCTAGCGACGATCCAGAAATCAAAAGGTGTGTAGTAAATCTTACAAGTGTAGAAGAAAAAATCGAACCAGTAAAAAGACATGTGGAGTACTACTCAGAATGGTACAATTTAAAGAAAGCAGTAGCGTGGTTCCTTAGGTTCAAAGAAGTGCTACTGCATCTGAAAAAACAGAGAAAGGCAATTCAATATACAGTCAGTCAATCTGGACACAGCCCAGAAACACAAAAAACACAAATCACAGAACATATGAAGGAATACAAATCAACAACGAGGCTGAAGCTACTGTCTCTAGATGACTTGTCTAAAGCAGAAGACGAACTTATTCGCCTCAGTCAACTACAAGCTTACCCAGAGGAGGTTAAAGCCTTACGTAAAAATCAGCCTGTGAAGAAAGGAAGTAAAATCAACAAACTGGACCCAGTCCTGCCAGAAGGAATATTGAGAGTTGGAGGAAGACTCTGCAAATCTGCTATGCCAGAAGAGGCAAAACACCCTGCAATCATTCATAAGAATTGACATATTGCTACTCTCATTATCCGACACATTCAGAAAGAGCATAGACATTGCGGACGTAACTACATGTTAGCACAGTTACGTCAGAAATACTGGATACCTCAAGCAAACTCAGCTATCAGAAAAATAATTTCAAAGTGCACAACGATCAGAAGATACAATGCAAAAGCTGGTGAGCAAAAGATGGCAGATTTGCCAGAAGATCGCCCAGTACCCAACCAACCACCGTTCACTAATGTTGGAGTTGATTATTTCGGACCCTTTCAAGTCAAACAAACAGACAAAGTTTGGTCAAGAGATACGGAGTAATCTTCAATTGTTTAACAACCAGAGCTGCGCACATAGAGATTGCACAGATTCATGTATCCAAGCTTTACGTCGATTTATGTGCAGAAGAGGACAAGTTAAAATCCTGCGTTCAGACAATGGAACAAACTTTGTTGGAGCAAAAAGAGAGCTGCGAGAAGCTACAAAATATTTAGAACACAAAAAAATCAACAACGCTATGAAGAAAAAAGAAATCAAATGGATTTTCAATCCACCATTAGACTCTCATCAAGATGAAGTGTGGGAAAGACAAATCAGAAGTATAAGAAAGATTTTACACTCAACACTAAACCAACAAACACTCGATGATCAAAGTATTCATACAATGATGTGTGAAGTGGAATCAATAATCAATAACAGACCACTCACAAAAACATCAGACAATCCAAATGATTTGCAGCCACTCACACCCAACCACTTGCTGTTAATGAAGACACAACCTGAAATGCCACCTGAACTCGTTTCTGAAAATGAACGATACTCTCGAAGACGCTGGAAGCAAGTTCTATACATGGCAGATTGTTTTGGAAAAGATGGACTAAAGAGTATTTGCCAATACTTAAAGAATTTCAAAAATGGTTTGCATTAAAAATACATTTTGAACCAGTGGACGTTGTTTTCAATTGTAGATAAAGCTACACTTCGCTATTCCTGGGTAATGGGGAGAGTCATCAAGACAATGGCAGATGTGAAAGGAGCAGTAAGAAGAGTTAGTGTGCAGACCAAGACCAGCACACTGGACAGACCTGTGAACAAACTGTGCCTGCTCCAGGAAGCAGCAAATGATTGAAATGATTAATTTTAATTGTGTTTGTGCTTTTACAGTAGAATTTAAGTTTTAAGTTTCATAAGTTTGGTTTAAGTTCATAAAAATAGTGAAGGCTCTTACTAAGTAATGTTAAAGTAATTGATTTTTGCCCTAGCATAAATAATTAGGGGCCAGATATGCAAGAGACATTATATAGTTACATTAGAAATATAATTGTTTTACTAAGTGATAGTGCATAATCTATGGGAGGTTCCTATAACCCCATAAGTTGAGTTGAATTGGGATATTCTAGCTATTTCTAAATGCTCTGACTGTCTCTATTCTCAGTTTCGTGATCAGCCTTGCCATGTGTGAGGTGTAGAGGGCACATGGTTTTAAATTGTGCCTTTTGTGCCTTGCGTACTTTGTGTGCGTGTTTTATGTGTCAAGTAACATGTAAGACAAAGCACTTAATTGAAAGTGTTGCTCCGAACGTTTAAAGCGTACAGAATAAGAAGTTAAGAACTCTTAAGTATAGAAATAATTTATGTTTTACAAGAAAAATCTAAGTTTAGAGAAGATACATTTTTCCTTTTTTTGCCTTTTATTCTACATGTGTAACAACTTTTTTCTTTATTCTTGTGTGGATTATTTGCTTTGAATTTTCACTAAATATTTTAAAACAAACTTTTGGACTGAGAGATTTCTTTTGGCGTGCGTTTTACCCGTACATGAACTCACTTTACACTCTGGTGGCTACAGAAAGAATGCTTACAATTAAAGTATACAGCAATGATAATACAAAAAATGAAATTGTTTATTATCCTTTGGGGAATTTAAAGATCTTAGGAGCTGTGGCATTGTATGAAAAAGTCCAGAGCAGCAAAGAATTACGTAAGAGTTGTACAGAATATGTATGAGGGAAGTGTGACCGTGGTGAGGTCTGCGGTAGGAGTGACGGAGGTGGGATTACATCAGGGATCGGCTCTGAGCCCTTTCTTATTAGCAATGGTGATGGACAGGTTGACAGACGAGATTAGACAGGAGTCCCCGTGGACTATGATGTTTGCTGATGACATTGTGATCTGTAGCGATAGTAGGGATCAGGTTGAGGAGACCCTGGAGAAACTGAGATATGATCTAGAGAGGAGAGGAATGAAGGTCAGTAGGAACAGAATACATGTGTGTAAATGAGAGGGAGGTCAGTGGAATGGTGAGGATGAGGGGAGTAGAGCTGGCGAAGGTGGATGAGTTTAAATACTTGGGATCAACAGCACAGAGTAATGGGGATTGTGGAAGAGAAGTGAAAAAGAGAGTGCAGGCAGGGTGGAATGGGTGAAGAAGAGTGTCAGGAGTGATTTGTGACAGACGGGTATCAGCAAGAGTGAAAGGGAAGGTCTACAGGACGGTAGTGAGACCAGCTATGTTATATGGGCTGGAGACGGTGACACAGGAGACAGAGCTGGAGGTGGCAGAGTTAAAGATGCTAAGATTTGCATTGGGTGTGACGAGGATGGACAGGTTTAGAAATGAGGACATTAGAGGGTCAGCTCAAGTTGGACGGTTTGGAGAAAAAGTCAGAGAGGCGAGATTGTGTTGGTTTGGACATGTGCAGAGGGGAGATGCTGAGTATATTGGGAGAAGGATGTTAAGGATAGAGCTGACAGGGAAGAGGAAAAGAAGAAGGCCTAAGAGAAAGTTTATGGATGTGGTGAGAGAGGACATGCAGGTGATGGGTGTGACAGAGCAAGATGACGAGGACAGGAAGATATGGAAGAAGATGATCAACTGTGGCAACCCCTAACGGGAGCAGCCGAAAGAAGAAGTTATACACCATAAAAAAATCCCTTTACAGTCTGTCATATTTGTTCTTTTTATATTTTGTGCTCTCCTTGTGTGTTGCATGAATTCCACCAAGACAAATTCCTCATCCACATTAGTGCACTCAGCAAATAAAGAGAATTCTCTGAAGGGAGACACTTTCAACAACTTCATCCAAGGAGCAGATTGTGTAACCAGCAACTCATCAGCCTGTGGTTAGGGGAAAAGAAGAGACGTCAAGGGAATAAATTAAATAAAGCTCAGTGCAAACTGGAGAAACCTGAGATGAGAGCTGACACCAGAGAGCAAAGTCAAGGAATTTAACCACAAAATGACTTCAGCTGTGTGTATTTATATAATGGCATTTCACCTGAACAGACATCACAATCAGGAAATACGATGCACTGAAACAAATGTAGGACCTGAGTGGACAGTCACAGCATTGTTTGGGATTAGTGACACGACTTGACACAAAGAACTTCATGTGTTTGAAATCAACATGCTGAGGTTTATCTAAACGCACAGATATAAACCATCAGGTCTTTGTTAATAATCACTTAAAGAGACACTTGTGTTCAAATCCTCACTAAAGCATTCATTACAAATAAATAAAATATCAAAACACATGAATGAGCGCACCCCTCTGTATTCTGTTGTTATATTTTTAAATGTCTTACCAAGATAACTGAACACTTTCTGTGTATGAAGTAGTAGGAGCCATTGTGCTCTACAAGAACCCTGCAGCCATTGGAATAATGAAAAAGAAAGAAAGTCTGAACAATCTGTGATTTGACTATAAAAAGGAATTAATGTGAACTTACATAATATTAATCTGAGCATCAATAACAAGAATAAAAGGCTGAGAGAAACGGCAGGGCTAAAAAGTGATGAAGTTCAGCACACGCTACAGAAAACCGAGAGGAGAACTTGACATCAGAGACAAAATGAAAGTTAAGTGTGACAGTAGTTGTGATGTCTGTGATGGCATTTCACTACAAAACATGTCAGTACATCATAATCAGGAAATAAGATGAACTCAATAAGATTTATTAATGTCCAAAATTAGAATGTTCAGTCTCTCAATGGAATGCCTCCGAAAAACTTCCAATGAAACTTGTGAGGCATTTGCTGTATTTTTTTAATCACAAAATTAAAGATATTAGAAATAATATTGTACATCTCCCCAATACTGATCCTCTTAAACCCCGGTATTCCATTTTACCAAGATAGATTTACCTGAAAAGTCTGTCATTACACAGCTAAATTATCACTTGAATAAATCTGTTATTCTTGATCAGTTTCAGTCGGCTTTCAGAACAAATCACAGTACAGAAACTGCACTGCCATATATCTTTTCTTGTCCTTTTAGATGTGAGTGCCGCATTTGATAACATTGATCACAATATTCTTAGAAATCGCCTTAGTCAGTGACCTCTCTGGCAGTGTCTTAAATTGGTTTGAGTCCTACTTGACAGGTAGAAAATTCTTTGTTAGTTGTGGTAATTATACTTCTAAGACACCTTATATTCTTTATGGTGTTCCACAAGGCTCTATCCTGGGTCCGTTGCTCTTTTTGATCTCCATGCTTCCATTAGGTCAGATTATCTCGGGGCATAACGTGAGCTACCACAGCTATGCTGATGACACGCAGCTGTATTTATTAATAGCGCCTGAGGACCCCGACTCTCTTGATTCACTGACACAATGTCTTACTGGTGTTCATGAGTGTATGAGTAGTAATTTTCTCAAACTAAATAAAGAGAAATCAGAAATCTCAGTGATTGGCAAAAATGGATATAATGAGGTTATTAGAAATAAACTTGATCCATTAGGCTTAAAAGTCAAGACGGAGGTAAAGAATTTAGGAGTTATTATTGACTCTGACCTATATTTGAAATCACATGTTAATCAGATTACTAGGACGGCATTTTTTCACTTAAGAAATATAACAAAGTTAGATCCCTTACCACTTTGTAAGATGCTGAAAAATTAGTTTACAGTTTTGTTTTTAGTCGAGTAGATTACTGTAATGTACTCCTCTCAGGACCATCTAAAAAAAACATCAATCGATTGCAACAAGTGCAGAATGCAGTGTGTTTTGATTCATTATTGTTTTTTGAATAAATGCTTTAGTAAAGATTTCAACACAGGTGCCAATTTAATTGGCCCTTGGCCAAGATTAGATGATTTATATTCATGCATTAAATAAAGCTTAGGTTGTTATTTTAAAACATCTACACAGTTCTTTGTGGCAAGTCATGTCACTGAAAGCAGCCAGAATGACAGAGTGACAGGGCGAGTTGAAGTTCTCACCTGCTGTTGATTTTCCTCAGTGAGCAGAGCTTCACCCATCTGTTTTCTGAACCAACGTCTGTATGTCAATTTTCGGTCTGCTGGTCATGTGGCATCAGAATAAAGGCAGGAGTGCATTGAAGATGGAATGTCTCTGTTGGCCAGTCCAAGAAACACGTGTATGCTCACCTGCTATCAACCACACTGTCAAATAAATTAACTTACATGTAACTGACGTCTGTGATAAAACCTAAAGATGTCAAAAGAGATGAAAACTTCAAACCCTCCAAGATGCAGCGACAGCACCCTGAGTGCAGGTCCTTAGAGCTGTGAGGTGTCACACAAACTGCTGGGCCATATAACAGTCAGAATGTTTCAGATGAGCCCCAAATAATCTTAACAGTTAATGGAAAACATTTTCCATTTCTAGTGGACGCAGGTGCTACAAAATGTGCTATTAGAGCAGCTGACGTAAAAGATGTTCTAGTGTCAGATAAGCATTTCACAGTAAGGGGGGATGAAGGCACTCGACTCCAGATGCTTTAGACTGACATGTTGAATGGAGGCCATTGAAAAACAGACATGCCTTCTTACTCTCCACAGGAACACAAATGAATCTGTTAGGAAGAGCCCTGCTTTGTAAATGGGGATGTATTTTAAAATTTACCTTAGATTCATTAGATGTAGGATGATGGTGGCACAGCAGTAGCCTCTGTAGCAGTGTCCTCTCTGGAAGCCAAATGGTGCTATTTCTTATTATTCTGTCTCTTGGCTAGACCTTCTGCATTAAATGGACATCAGAACAGCTGGTGTTCATGTCTGCCATCGCTAGACACTCTTCCTGTACAGAAAGCATCCAAAATTCAGACCAAAGGATGAACTGCAGGAGAAGCCACATGACCTCGGACTTTGGTGTCGACTGATGATGGCAAAAGAAGGGGCAAGCAGAAGCGGTGTGCAAGGACACGGAAGTACGGAAAGTGGGATGGAGTCCATGTAAGGCTAATAGCAAGCCATAGCCAGCTGGCTCCCCTGTCCATTCTACTATCAACTGTTTGTTCCCTGGATAATAAACTCAACTTCATCTGACTACCCAGTGTGAGTTTAGTAACTGTTGCATCTTTGTTTTCATGTGACGGCGTCCCAGATGCCGCTGTTCAGCTGGATGGACAAGTTCTGTTTTGTGCCAACAGAAATGCTGCTCAGTGGGGTAAGGCTCTCGCCGGCACCATGTGTGTTTACATCAACACCGAATGGTGCAAGAACTCTGTGTTAGTGTCTAGCTACTGCTCACTGCTGGTGGAGTTTGTGACTGTTAGACGCAGACATTTTTATTACCATGGGAAATTACTACTGTGTTTGTAGTTGGAGTTTACTTTCCCCCCACCACAAATGCTAAGGAAGCACTCTGTGATCTATACAGCGCTAAAGGAGAATTGCAGAATGAGCTCCCAGATGTACTGTTTATTGTCACTGGAGATTTAAACCATGCAACTCTCAAATCAGTGCTCCCAAAATTCCATCAGTATGTGGACTTTGCAACAAGAGGAGTGAACACACCTGATCTTATTTACATAAACATTTCTGACACGTATCGGGCGGGGTCTATTCAGAACAACACTTTGTTATGCTAATCCCAGCATACAGACCACTTGTCAAGCGATTCTGAGGCAGATGATAACTTGGCCAGCAGGAGACATCGCAGCTCTTCAAGACTGTTTTGAGCACACTGGCTAGGATGTGTTCCAAGGAGGCTGCAACCAACGGTGACTGCACTAACTTGGAGGAGGACATGGCATCAGTATCCATCTAAATTGGCAAGTGCTTTGATGATGTTACTGTCTCCAAGTTCATCACCACACACCCGTGGATTACTGGAGAGGTGCGTGCGCTACTTAGGTCCCAGGACTCTGCTTTTAGATGAAGTGATAAGGCGGCCCTGAAAACATCGAAGGCCAAACTATCTCAGGCCATCAGAGTAGCAAAGCGTATCCACACCCAGAGAATCCGCAGAGAATCCCCTGTAATTGGATCCTAAACTTCCTGACTCAGTTAGTCATTCAGGACTGGAACAAAGCACCTCCAGCAAACACCAAACTGAGCACCAGTGCTCCACAGGTCTGTGTGCTTAGTCCACTGCTGTTCACTTTACTGACTCAAGACTGTGCAGCAAAACAAAGTTCAAACCACATCATGAAGTTCGCTGGCGACATGACTCTGATGGGCCTCATCAGTAAGAATGACAAGTCAGCAGACCGAGAGGAGGTGCAGAGGTTAAGGGACTGGCGCAAAGCCAAAAACCTGTCTCTGAACATAGGCAAAACAAAGGAGATTGTTGTTGACTTCAAAAGATCTACAAGCGACCACTCTCTACTGTACATCGATGGCTCAAGCATGGAAATCGTCAAGAGCTTCAGATTACTTGGTGTTCCACAAGTGGAGATCCTCACTTGTTCCCTCAACACCAGCTCCATAGCCAAGAAAGCCCAGCAGCGTCTTTATTTCCTGTGATGGATGAGGAAAGTCCATCTTGCACCACCGATGCTTACCACCTTCTACAGAGGGACTTTTGAAAGCATCTTGTGCTACTGCACCACTGACTGGATTGGGAATTGTGGTACAAATCAATATCTTAATTAAAGAAAAAAACTTATCCTCTAACAGGACAAATCAGTATTTAGGCAGAAGAAAAGCTTATCCATATGTGTCATGTTTTACTCTTCAGCTCATGCTTGAACAGGGAGCATTCTTCTACAGCATGATCAGAATAGTCAAATAATAAAGGTATAGGTCTATTTTATAAGCAAGTGAACTTACATAACAGTGTCAATCAATGCATACATTTACTCGATGGTTTGATGGTTTACATCCAAATTGTTCTATTTAAAATAAAAGTCTATTTTGATGCATTCTGGTTCTTCATATACTCTTTGGGTTGAGTCACCACCCTTGAAATGTCTGTATATATAACAACTGTCCAGACTTATTGAATGTGGGTCATCTGATCTCTTTCTCATCCTTCAGTATATTTTTTAAATTACATTTTTGTCTTGTTCTTCTCTTGATCTTTATCTAGCTTCTTGATATGCCTGAACAGGTTTCTGATATGTACATTTCAAATTTGGGGGCCCTTTTGGTCTGCATCATCTGAAGTTTAGATTCTGAACAGTTCAAACCAGACTAAATAATTATTTTACTCTCGATTATAATAAGAATCTTATAATATTTATGTGAATTTTGTGTGTTGGGCCCCTAAAGTTTAAAAACGTAAAGATAATATTTTTAAAGACCAGTTTTTCAATGCTACACTTTTTCATTAAATATTGAGTCCACCATTTGGGGGCCCCCAAAATTGCGGGGCCCGTAGCATATGCTACATGTGCCTATTGGTTAATCCGGCACTGGTATTAATCTTTTTATACTTCTAAGAGGGATGCTATATTTTAAATATGGAAAGTATATCAAAACACTTTATCCTTAATGATTATGTGACCACTAAGTCTAATTTTTCTTCCACAGAATTTCACTGTCATGGACCACAAGACTCTACAGAGGATAGTGAAGACAGCTAAGAAGAACATTGGAATCACTTTTCCCTCCATCATGGACACATACACTACATGCTGCATCCGCAAAGACACCAGAATTTTGGAGGACCCGATGCACCCATGTCAATCCTCCCTTCAGAAGATGTCACCACTACTCTCATTAATGCAACCCACTGGCTCATGTCAAGATCACATTAAAATTGCAAGGGTTGTACCCAAGCTTCTTCTTGATGTTAAACTCTTCTGCCACCAGCTGGGATCCTTGGTTTGTATCTCGGCTTCCCAATTTCACAAACTACACACTCACCACTCCATACATAAGACACTCCATCTCTGTTGTGCTGAATTATTACTTTGTTTTGCTAACTTCTATATTACGTAGGCCCAAAAAGCCATAGTAATTATTTGTCCTGTATTGCCACCAATTATTTCTGTCCATATGGCCCTAATTACCCCAGTTCCTAAAAACACTGTTAGCACTATCCAACAAACTTATTTTCCCTTATACCATGTTCTCCAAACGTTAAAGGTTTGTACTCTACCATGCATCTAATTTAGCACATTTAAAACTTAAAACCCAGTATCTGTGTCCTAATGTTGCATCTAATCCTAATAAAAAGTTCCTAATACATTAACATTCACATCTGTTCCATCCTTCAGTATCAATAACAGTTACACAATAAAATTCACATACTTCATGAAAAATAATAGTCAAACAAATGGTGCATTTTACTTGTGTCCAGAGACTTACAGTTTAAACTTTCTCTTCACCTTAAATTAATAGATTTAGACATTTTGTCCTTGAGTTCCTCTATTCCCTAAACACTTGACTGACCCTCAAGTTTACTACCATTCTTCATAGTTAACGAATTTCCCTTTATGTTAAACTGTATTATTCATTTTGTTATTAAAATCAGTAACCAAGAAAGCTTAAAATTGGACTGACATTTTACTGGTAATGCTGCAAATGCTAATAATCATATGTTACATTTTGATTAGCAGTCCAGATTACATACCAACATTAATCCTTAAAACTTTTTTTTCCACCCAGTATCAATAGATTCAGATGTACTAGAAACATCTACCTAAAAATATTTACTCTTTACTTTAAGTACTGACCATTTTATGCTAATCACATTTTCTAAACTTGTTCAATTATACTACAATTGCTATACAGGTTATTAAACAATTTAGATAATAATTGTGCAGTTTTTCCATTAATAAAACAGTTACAAATATTCAATAAATACATAATCCTTATGAAAAGGAGTTCATTTGCCTTGCAGTGCTTGCAGATAATTAGTCTTTCCTCCTATACCATCCATAACTCCATGGTTCAAATCTTCCTTTAAATACATTGCTGCAGAAGAGTTGGCTCTCCAGCAAAATGCCCATCGCCCTGTTTCTGAGGGCATTCCAGGGGGAAGCTCCTCCTCAGAACCAGTGGCAGGATGCAGTGGTCACTTCATTTCAGGTAAAGGATGGTCATTGCATATATTTGTCATCGATGTGTGCCATAGGTATGTTCCATATAGCCCTCTTTTTTGTTGGGTCAGTTGCAGGGAATGTCATATCCCTTGAACCTGTGTCTGACCAACGAGATATTGACGAAGGTCAAATATTTGATGAAGACACTGTGTCTGATTATTCATCAGGAGGAGAGGTACATTTTCTAAATAATGTTTGATCAAACTCCACTCTGATCAGTCCCATGTGGCCCAATCACATTTGGAAATCCTGGTAATGAGAATGTTAGACTGATTGTGAGATTCTTTATGGAACTGTGGGTGTTTTTGCCTGTGTATTACCTACCTGCAATGGCATGAAACGCCTCTTTAATTGTCTGCACACGCAGGTGTCCAGGAAACACCATGAAAACCTGAAGGAAATATTGAGCCAAACAGACTTTATGAATTGCCTGGCAAACTGCACTTTTAGATAGATTTTCCACATCGCCTACAGTATATAAAACAGTGCCGCTTGCAAAAAACCTCAAAGCAATGCATACTGTCTGTGTGGTTGTGAGAGCCCGACTTCACCGAGTTTGACTTCGAATATAAGGTGCTAATAAATCTTTGAGGTACAATATTCCCCCTCGGCTAAAGCGGTATCTTTTGAAAAGAATTTCCTCCAGGAGCAATAAAGGATCTTGCCGATTGCGCAAAACCCTCTCTATATGAAATTCTCTTATAATTTGTGCACCAATATCAATTGGTCGCTCATTCATGAACGGTGAAGCCATGACTGGATGACTTCCACGCACTGTCACTGATTACGTGTGTAAACTAATCCTTGTTTATGTAGAACAAACCTGCTCCGAGCGGTCTGAGGATTAGGATGTGTTGCTATGACAACAAGAGGGGGAGCAATCCAGCAAGAGTTTCGAAAAAGCGACAGATCCAAGATCAGGCCAAATCGTCAACAATTACATCCGGCTAAACGACTAATCCATGTATGAAAAATACCCCCCAGATCTTTAGCACAGCTCAGTCTCCAGGTTCAAATTCAAGTACTGTCATAAACAACGTACTAGGAAAATAGCTTTTACCTGCAGGTGTAAAGACTTAAAAGTTTTGTTCCATATTATTCAGCATTGCAATACTTTATCTGTAAATTTTTAAATGTTTCTTACGTTACTCCTAAAAATAGTGTCTCATGAGGTGTCAGGATTGTTTTCTTGTTGATAGGACATCTGCTGAGTTCTTGGTCATCTCTTAGTCATCCTTCCGTACATTCTTTATGTTACATCAACTTTTTTTGGTACATTATTTCATTTACCATATTAATATTTTTCCTAAATCAATTGTTATATTTCAGTGTACATTTTGTTGTTCACTTGACCTTTATCTGGTTTCCTGGTGTGCCTGAACAGGTTTCTGATATTTATTAAGCCTTTATGCTATTTCTTTAAAATGAATGCTATGTTAACCCTAAAATTATTTTTCCACATCAAGTGTTTCTGTGGTGGTGATCTGCACCACCTCCTGATGAAGGCAATATGCAGTCCCTACATGTCCGCATGACCATCACCATCTAATTCTTCCACGTGAAGCCGGAAAACCATGAGGACTGATTGAGATCATTTAAGTGATCAGTGAGGCCAAATATATGGATAACTCGCTAATCCTGCTTTTTGGAACAGGATCAGGAATTGCCTCTTCCATAAAGAAAGATTTGACAAACTCCAACTCAGTTATTGGTACAGGAAATGCTTTGAAACTACCCTGCTAAAGATCAGGGTTAACATGAAGGATTAACGCTTTGAGGCCGCAGCAGAAAATCTGTTGTGGTTCGGACGTGGTGATAGACTGTTTTTCAAGACATACCCCAAACATGTCTGCTGCATTAAACCAAATAACATAATTTATTAATAATTTGAGGATAATATAGAATAGATACAGGAATAAATATGTAGAAATATAGATATATAGATAGATTAATGAAGGACAGTAACAAACAACACAAAACATAATTTATGTTTGTTTGGTAAACTTCTTTTCTCTGATACCTAAAGTCACATAACTTATAAATTCTGATCTTTCCATTCATGTGGTCAAGTTGGTTATCTTCTTTAGATAATTATCTTGATGGAGATGTTTATTTGCTCACAGCTAGTCTGTACTGGTTCATTCCTCAACACAAACTTTTTTCAGTGTGTGTGTGTGTGCAAAATGCTGCTCTGAACTTCCCTGCTTTATTTAAGAAGACAAACTTATAACAGCTAAAAATGTTTCAATTCACCAAGGTTATTACTTTTCAGTTATAATACCATAACACATTAGGCAGCTTTATCCTAACTACTAAGTAGTTACAATGAGTAGTTCTCAAAATGAAGGTGATGCTTTGTTGCTTCTAACAAATATGTGGCTTTTACGAAGTGTCTCTCTTTCTCTTGCTTGTGCATTTTGCTTTACTTTAGCAATGTTTAGACTTGTGGCCACCTCAAATAACTCCAGTCTTCCACTCTTCCAGTCAAACACCAGGTTACTCTTCAGAGTAAAAGGGAACACTCCAGCCTTAGCTGCAGCCCCACACCTTAGACAATGGGGTCTATGAAATAGAATAAGTGTTATGGCCAGGCAGGGAGCATAGAGCAGATAGACAGAGTACAGATCTGAGGCCTCATGCATAACGCTGTGCTTAGAATTCACACTAAAACATGACGTATGGACAAAAGAGTAAATGTACGTACGTACAAAAAATCCAAATGTATAAATCTGTGTGGACGTCAACTTCCACGTTCTTCTGCTGCATAAATCCCGATCAGTGTGAAAAGAAACGCACATGGATGTCTCTGCTGCCACTCCTCAACTCCTCCCACAATTACGCCTCTTTGAAAATACAAATCAATATAAATATAAATAGCCCTTAAGCTCAGAGTTCTGTGAAAAGACAATGGCAAAAGCATGGGATAATACAGAAGAATTTCAACGAATACCAGGTAGAGGCAGGGGAAAAAGTACTATTTGTTGGTTTAAGCAGTGATATAATCAACAAAAGGAATTATTTCGAGTGGCACAGTGGCAGATTAATTCAAAAGTTCAAGTTCAGAAAGTCGCAAAGTGCCCGAAATAAATAAGAAGTGGTCAGGTATCAAAATCGCCACGAAAAGGCAAGTCGTAGCCCACCATCTGAGCTTCATATGAAATTGTATTAGGGTGCAGAGAAAAGAAAAACAAAATAGGGACAGAGTTGAAAAAAATGTCCAAATGTCAACTTTAATCTCGAAATTTCCACTTTAATCACGTAGTTTATTTTGTCATTAAAGTAGAACGTCATACACTTCATCTTAAAATCGTTTAATTTACTAGTTTCTCAAATCCTATTGTAACTAAAGTAGCACGTTAAATGCTTTCGTATTGCATATGTTCTTCTATGTAGTCTATGTGTTTGAATCACTATGTGCTTCTTAATCGGGCTTTCTCTTCCGCCGACAGGACACAGAATCCATTGCATTACATGATATTACAGCTCTCTGAACAATTTAAATACTAAGATGTATACTTTATATAATTTTCATAATGATAGGAATTAAAGAATGTATTAAACATAGAGACACTGTGGCACAGTGATAGTGACGAGCTGGCGCCCTGTCCAGAGATTGTTCCTGCCTTGCAGAAGTACTGTCTCTCTCAAACATACTAACCTCCAGTTCCTGTGCGTCCTTTTCTTTCTCCAAGTAACCAATCACCAGACGATCAGTAATGGATGCCAAGCCATCTGTAAGCTTAGAATGCCGATTCTTCAAAACGTTTTTGGAACATTGAAACATTTTTGTAGTACATGTTGTGGAACATGACCCAGACACAGACAGGCAGACACGTTTGAATCACCCCACACATGTTTATTATATAAGTGCTCCATTATTTACAAGTGCTCGCAGTCCCCAAGTCCCCAAAGTCCTGGCCAACACACACAATGCCTTTTCTTCAGGCCGCCTCCTTCTCTCCTCCAGAGACCTTGTCCTCCCTTCACTCCCGACTCATGTCCACGTATGAAGGGAGGTGGCCCCTTTTTATATGCACCTGGATATGCTCCAGGTGCTTCCGAGCAATCTTCCACTGATACTCCCCAGTGTGGCGGAAGTGCCGGCTGCATACCCGGAAGCACTCCGGGTGTCCCTGATCCTCTTCCCCCCAGCACTTCCGGGTGCTCCCCCAGCCACCTGAGACAATGTTTAATTATTCCATCTATCCATCCAGTGTCACGCCAGTCTTGGCTAGGCAGGAACAATCACTAAACTTGTCACTACCGCTCTCCACCGTGTCCTCACATTTTTAATTATTAACAATATACGTTATTTTAATGAAGTTTAAAACTTATCTGTATCAGTATTTCATTGTGAACTATCAATTTAGTTTTTCTCCATTCATGCTCAGCTCTCCAGCATGTTTGATTTAAATCAGACACTCTTTGGGTCTCCCATAGTGTAAAAGTGCTAGAGGATTTTTTACTGTCTTTTCAGGAGAGACTATGTCAGTGGCAGCTCTCACTTTAGCATTAAAGTTTTCAACATTACTATATAAATTATTATCATTATTTTATTTACCATTACAAATGCACTGGTTGTTTAGATTGTTAGCAAATTTTGAAGCTGCAGATGTATCAAAATGGCGTTTTTTAACAATATGCTTCTCATTAGTTGTAGCTATCAGTATTTCTACATTAATTAATATGAATAGATGGTTAGATAAACCGATATCCATGATCTGCCTCAAATCAACTTTTAATCCTTTAGTAATCACTAAATCCAACTTATGACCCTCGTTTGTTGACTGCCTAACTAGCTGGCTCAGATCAAAAGAGTGTAGGAGGTTCATGAATTCTTTTGCTTTCGAGTCACACTGTTTATCGATATGAAAATTAAAGTCGCCAATAATTAGGAACTCGTCATAGTTAGTAATTATAATTGATACTAAGTCTGACAATTCCTCAATGAAAGACACAATAGTAATTATTATATATATTATATATTTATTATATATAAACTCCTTGAATAACAATGAAAGATACTCAAAAGATGCAAACGTACCAAAGCTGGCATCTTTACACTTTAACCATCTCAAGTAAATACTTGCTAAGCCACCACCTTTTTTACTTTGGTGAACCGAATAAGTAAAGTTGTAATTCTGAGGTGCCGATTCAATTTAAACACTGCACCATTCGCTTAATGTAAGAAAGTCAATTTTCCTATGACTAATAAGATCGTTGATGTAAAAAGTCTTGTTGGTTAACACTCTAACATTTAATAAGAGCATATTTAAGGTTTTAGAAGAATGGTAATTAAGTTATTCGTGTTAATGCATCTTTGCGTAGGTTTTTTAATTTAATCTATAGTCTGTTGTTAAAGTTTTAATACAGTTTAGTACAGTCTATCATCTAGAGGTGAAATGGTAATTTTTCGAATTTATGATGCACTGTCTGGGTTTTTTACTTACACTGAGGTTGATTATTATAGTGTGAATGCAGTGCGCCTTTGAGGAAGAGCTGGCTACAGAGTTATCATATTCTAGCAAGCAATTATGGAATGAATTTGGATTAGAATTACATAGTCAGGAGAGACAAATTACCATCGAGATGTTTTTGGAGAGGATCCGGGCGCTGAATCTATTAGGATGCTGAAGAAACAGGGCCTCTCCCAGAAGAGATTCCAGTTGTCCACAAACCTGATGTTTTGTCCGTCACAGAAGCTTTTCATCTAGTTGTTTAATACCAGCAGACGACTGTAGTGTTCATCCGATCTTCTAGCCAGAGGTAATGGACCTGAAATGCAGATTCTCTCAGCAAGGGTCTTCTCCTTCATGGCATTAATAAGTGCTGTGAAATCCTCTTTAAGAACCACCGACTGTTGGTATCGTACGTCGTTTACTCCCAAATGTATTACGATGGATCCCTCTGCCCTTTCCTTGTGCCTCTCAATAACTGTTGGCTCTCTTCTCCTAATATCTCATACACAAATACCAGGAAAACAAGAAGCAAAAGATCTTTGTTTAGGGCAAGAACAACTGAGATTTCGTACAGTTGAATCTCCAATAATAAATACATCAAGTGGGGCTGCCGACACACTGGGGGAACGTAGAGTGTTGAAACGGCTCTGGATGGAGATGCTTGCCTGAGCCGATGGAGGTGATCTAGCCTTATAGTTAAAACAGGCCACTTGCCTCATTGTCATCGTCATCGCTTCGAAAGGGCGCAAGAATAAAACTCAAGTAGCCCTGAAAGTGAGTGGCATGGCGTGGAGTCGAAATTGCTGAATTGGGATGAGCTCTGATGATTTCAGCTGCCAAAGAGGATTCTTTCAACAGGCGAGCCTTCAGTTCAATCACGTGTCTATTAAGGAGTTGCTGAATTTGGTTCTGAAGTGCCTGGAGTTATTCAACAATGTGCTGCATCTCACCGTTTGCCATTGTTCACTTCCTCTTCCACTTCATGTCCTAAGAAAGAAAGAGAGAGTATGTGATAGTCACAGCATTTCATGGAGTAGATTCTACTCCTCCGTAATTTATCTTTATTTATATAAAGAGAAGATTGTCAAAAGATATCTCTGATTTATATACACATATCTGTTAGTCCTTTAAAGATCTAATTAAAAAAAGAAGAGTTTGAAATATGCCTATAATTCATTAATAGATATTTGTAATTTAATTAAAAATATCTATAAATCATTTAAACAAACCTTAAGATACTTAGCAAGTTCTTAAAATACTTCAAGGACACCTTCATGTGATTTTGAGATTTAATGATTTCAATGAATTTCTAAAATGATCAATTAAACTGACTCAACCAAACTCAGAATAGAAACCAGGCGTTGTGAGTAGCAAGTCCTAAATATTCCGTCATAGAGACATCTGTTAGCCTTTAAATCAACGGTGATGGAGAAACTCGCATGTTTGAGGCTGGACAAAGCCTTTGAAAATCGTGTGTGTCTGAGCACATCCACAGGAGCTGCCAGCGGTCAATGGCTGCTCTAAGCTTACAGGGAGACGTACACAGAAATGGAGTTCAGGTTAAAAGAGCTGGCTGAGTGTTGGTCACACTGCCCCATGTTTTCCATGTGTATGTAGTGGCTACGGAATCCTCTATCAGAGCAGCTGATTTACAAGATGTTCCAGTATCAGATGAGCATTTCACAGTAATAGGGGTTCAAGGCACTTGACTCCAGCTGCTTCAGACTGACATGTTTAGTGGAGGCCTTTGAAAGACAGATGTGACTTCTTACTTTCCACAAGAACACAAATCTGTTAGGAAGTGACCTGCTTTGTAAATGGAGATGTATTTTAAAAATTTACTTTTGATGACATCTAATTAGGAACCATGGAGGGTTACCTTAAAATCCATCCATCCATTATCCAACCTGCTATATACTATCTACAGGGCCGCGGGGGTCTGCTGGAGCCAATCCCAGCCAAAACATGGTGCAAGGCAGGAAACAAACCCCGGGATGGGTGCCAGCCCACCACAGGGCGGGCACACACACACACCAAGGACAATTTAGAATTGCCAATGCACCTAACCTGCATGTCTTTGGTCTGTGGAAGGAAACCAGAGTACCCGGAGCAAACCCACGCAGACACGGGGAGAACATTGCAAACTCCATGCAGGGAGGACCCGGGAAGCAAACCCGGGTCTCCTAACTGTGAGGCAGCAGCGCTACCCACTGCTCCACCGTGCCGCCCTACCTTAAAATGATTTGAGAAATCCTAAACCAAGAATCAGTTCATTTGTCTGGATTAAATATTTCTGGCACCCAAGGCTCAAATTACAGAGAGGACATTAGCAGTGATCAGCATGAGCTCAAGCGCGTGCAGAAGGAACTCCGAGTCCAGCTCAGGGCGGCGAAGGAGCAGTACAGGAGAAAGCTGGAGCAGAAGTTGCAGAATAACAGCATGAAGGAAGTGTGGGATGGGATGAAGATCATCACTGGCTGCAGCTCGAAGCGGGGTGCCACCATCGAGAGAGACGTGAAGAGCGCAAACCAAATGAACAACTTCTTTAACAGGTTTGACCACCCTAACCCACTCTCACTCTCACCTCAGAGTACTGCACCCTCCACACATCCTTCTGCTGATACCAGCATAGGAAAGACATCCCCACCCATAATTACAACAGCGCAAGTGAGCAGAGAGCTGAGGAGACTTCGTGCCAGCAAAGCAGCGGGTCCAGATGGAGTATCGCCATGACTGCTGAAGGTCTGTGCATCGGAGCTGGGGGGTCCTTTACAGAGCATCTTCAACCTGAGCCTGGAACAGGGGAGAGTCCAGAGGCTTTGAAAAACATCTTGCATCACCCCAGTCCCAAAGGTATCATGTCCTAGTGAGCTGAATTACTTTCGGCCTGTTGCTCTGACATCACATGTGATGAAGACCATGGAGAGGCTGCTGCTTCAACACCTGAGGCCACAGGTTCAACACGCCCTCGACCCTCTGCAGTTTGCATATCAGGAGAAGGTGGGAGCGGAGGATGCCATCATCTATATGCTACACCGATCCCTCTCCCACTTGGACAGAGGCAGTGGTGCTGTAAGAATTATGTTTCTAGACTTCTCTAGCGCCTTCAACAGAATCCAACCTCTGCTCCTTAGGGACAAGCTGACAGAGATGGGAGTTGATTCATACCTGGTGGCATGGATCGTGGACTATCTTACTGACAGACCTCAGTATGTGCGTCTCAGGAACTGCAGGTCTGACATTGTGGTCAGCAACACAGGAGCGCCACAGGGGACTGTACTTTCTCCGGTCCTGTTCAGCCTATATACATCGGACTTCCAATACAACTCAGAGTCCTGCCATGTGCAAAAGTTTGCTGATGACACTGCTATCGTGGGCTGCATCAGGAGTGGGGAGGAGGAGGGAGTATAGGAACCTAATCAAGGATTTTGTTAAATGATGCGACTCAAACCACCTACACCTGAACACCAGCAAAACCAAGGAGCTGGTGGTGGATTTTAGGAGGCCCAGACCCCTCATGGACCCCGTGATCATCAAAGATGACTGTGTGCAGATGGTGCAGAACTATAAATATCTGGGAGTGCAGCTGCATGATAAATTAGACTGGACTGCCAATACTGATGCTCTGTGCAAGAAAGGACAGAGCCGGTTATACTTCCTTAGAAGGCTGGCGTCCTTCAACATCTGCAATAAGATGCTGCAGATGTTCTATCAGACGGTTGTGGCGAGTGCCCTCTTCTACGCGGTGGTGTGCTGGGGAGGCAGCATTAAGAAGAAAGACGCCTCACGCCTGGACAAACTGGTGAGGAAGGCAGGCTCTATTGTTGGCATGGAGCTGGACAGTTTGACAACTGTGGCAGAGAGACGGGTGCTCAGCAGGCTCCTGTCAATCATGGAGAATCCACTGCATCCACTAAATAATGTCATCTCCAGACAGAAGAGCAGCTTCAGCGACAGACTGCTGTCACTGTCCTGCTCCACAGACAGATTGAGGAGATCGTTCCTCCCCCAAACTATGTGACTCTTCAATTCCACCCGGGGGGGTAAACGTTAACATTTAACATTATACAAAGTTATTGTCTGTTTTTTTACCTGCATTATTATCAATCTTTAATTTAATATTGTTTATTGTATCCGTATGCTGCTGCTGGAGAATGTGAATTTCCCCTTGGGATTTGAGAGAAAAGCCAAGCAAAATGACACCTTTTATTGGCTAACTAGAAAGATTACAATATGCAAGCTTTCGAGGCAACTCAGGCCCCTTCTTCAGGCAAGATGTAATAAAGTATCTATCTATCTATCTATCTATCTATCTATCTATCTATCTATCTATCTATCTATCTATCTATCTATCTATCTATCTATCTATCTATCTATCTATCTATCTATCTATCTAGTTAGTCACGGCTCTTGTGTCTCACTTTGTTCAAGCTCCTGCACATTTGTGGGCTGTGTCCGGTACGCCCCTTTATCACTAGATCCGTTGAAGCAGCCATGGGAGCCATGCTATGTTCCTCAGAACCTTTGTTGGCAGCCCCCCTGGATTGCGTTGGGGCCACTTTCATGGAACACCGGAGCTCATCCTGGTTGTGCTCTGTGGCCTCCGCCAGGGGGAGCTGCATACAGCTGCACGGCTTACTGAGCCCATCTGGGTGGGGGTGCAGCCACACCAGGAAGTGCAGCCTGAAGTCGGTGAACAAGCACCTACAGCACTTCCGGGTGAGCTATAAGAGGAGCCTGCAGCCACTACTCAGGGCGCCAGAGTCAGGAGGAGGAGGACGAAGCTGGCTGGGAGGAGTAGTGGAGGAAGAAGAGTGTGGTTTGAACTGCCTTTCCCAAGGTTTCTTCCATTTTTCCCTACTAGGTTTTTTTTGGGAGTTTTTCCTTGTCTTCTTAGAGAGTCAAGGCTGGGGGGCCGTCAAGAGGCAGGGCCTGTTAAAGCCCATTGCGGCACTTCCTGTGTGATTTTGGGCTATACAAAAATAAACTGTACAATACAGGCCCTGCCTCTTGACGGCCCCCCAGCCTTGACTCTCTAAGAAGACAAGGAAAAACTCCCAAAAAAAACCTAGTAGGGAAAAATGGAAGAAACCTTGGGAAAGGCAGTTCAAAGAGAGACCCCTTTCCAGGTAGATTGGGCGTGCAGTGGGTATCAAAAGAAGGGGGTCAATACAATACAGTACAGTACAGTACACAGAACAATTTCTCAATATAGTAAGAAATAAAAAAAAAAATATATAAATTTTAGAAGTACAGAGTAGAATTTAACAGTAAATGATATATCCCAGCGGCGGCACGGTGGCGCAGTGGGTAGCGCTGCTGCCTCGCAGTTGGGAGATCTGGGGACCTGGGTTCGCTTCCCGGGTCCACCCTGTGTGGAGTTTGCATGTTCTCCCCGTGTCTGCGTGGGTTTCCTCCGGGCGCTCCGGTTTCCTCCCACAGTCCAAAGACATGCAGGTTAGGTGGATTGGCGATTCTAAATTGGCCCTGGTGTGTGGGTGTGTTTGTGTGTGTCCTGCGGTGGGTTGGCACCCTGCCTGGGATTGGTTCCCTGCCTTGTGCCCTGTGTTGGCTGGGATTGGCTCCAGCAGACCCCCGTGACCCTGTGTTCGGATTCAGCGGGTTGGAAAATGGATGGATGGATGATATATCCCATAATAAGATTTGTATTTGTATAGAGTCCTGGAGACCTTATCCTTCAAGCTGCCTCCCCCATTTGGCCATTCCACGGCTGAAACAGTGCTGGGCCAGCCAATCCGATGAAAGGACCCCTCTCTCCCACGATTCCTGTGATCCTCCATCTGGGATAACTTTTCCTTAGGCAGGCAAAACAACTTGGCAGGTGGGCCATGGCACCAAGTGCCACATTTGAGTACCGAGAAGAAAAACAGAATAATTGAGGGTTAGTATACAATTATAACTGTCATGTTACTTATGTTTAAGTGCTAATGACTAACAACAGAGATGCAGTCTGTACAGTTAATCAGCAGCTCTAGTCAGGATATGCTAAACTGAAGTAGTGAGTCTTCAGCCGGGATTTAAAAGCTGAGACCGAAGGGGCATCTCTTATAGTAGCAGGCAGACCATTCCACAGTTTAGGGGCCCTGTAACTAAAAGCTCGACCCCCCACTGTTATTTTATTAATCCTTGGAATCATAAGCAGACCGGCATCTTGAGATCTTAATGTGCGCTCTGGTTTGTAAGTCATGATAAGTTCAGACAAGTAAGCCAGACCTCGACCATTTAATGATTTATATGTTAAAAGAAGGATTTTGAAATCTGCCCTAAACTTAACCGGGAGCCAGTGTAAGGATTTAAGAACTGGAGTTATGTGTTCGTATTTTCTTGTTCTTGTAATAATTCTCGCAGCCGCATTTTGGATTAACTGGAGGCTGTATAAAGAACAGTTTGAACATCCAGTGAACACCGAATTGCAGTAGTCAATCCTACTAGAGATAAATGCATGAATTAGTTTCTCAGAATCCTGTTTATTTAAAAAGCGCCTTAATTTCCTAACATTTTTAAGATGGAAGAAACATGTTTTGGACAACTTTGTAATATGTGCTTTAAATGACATGCTAGAGTCAAAGATAACTCCTAGATTGCGGGCTGATTCAGTGAAATTGACTGGCATTCCCATTGAGTTAAATGATGACAAAATATTATTGTGATCAGCATCATTCCCTCCAACAATTAACATCTCTGTTTTATCTGTATTTAAAGACAAGTAGTTCTTATTCATCCACTCCTTTAATTCACTAACACAACTAATTAAAGACAACATTGGAGAAACTTCATTTGATTTAAATGAAAGGTATAACTGGGTGTCATCTGCATACGAGTGACAATTAACATTATGTTTCCTAATGATAGATCCCAGTGGAAGCATGTACAGTGAAAACAGTAAAGGTCCCAGTACTGAGCCCTGCGGGACACCATATTGAACTTCTCTTTATAATGATGGAGTACTGTCAGCACATTTCTGTACATATTGGAATCGATTTGATAAGTAAGAACTAAACCAAGCGAGCACGGTGCCTGTAAGCCCAACATCATTTTCTAGCCTGTGCAGTAAAATAGAATGGTCGATGGTGTCAAATGCTGCACTTAAGTCCAACAACATAATTACAGTGGAGTTTCCTTCATCAGAGGATATCAGAATGTCATTTACAACCCGTGTTAGTGCCGTTTCTGTACTATGACCAGTGCGAAAACCAGACTGGAATTTCTCAAATAAATTGTAATGTATAAGGTGTGTCTGAAGCTGACTGGCAACTACTTTTTCTAGTATTTTAGAGAGAAACAGTAAATTTGAAATAGGCCTATAATTATTTAGTATATGTGGGTCAAGGTCTGACTTTTTAAGTAATGGTTTAATGACTGACACTTTTAGTGCATCTGGTACTGTGCCATGCAATAATGAACTATTGATAATGTTTAGGATAGGCGCTGCAAGAACATCCATTGCACTT
Source organism: Erpetoichthys calabaricus (assembly GCF_900747795.2). Lineage (NCBI taxonomy): Eukaryota > Metazoa > Chordata > Cladistia > Polypteriformes > Polypteridae > Erpetoichthys > Erpetoichthys calabaricus. The sequence continues at coordinate 310,291,413 of NC_041396.2, read as the reverse complement.
TTTACTAGTTTTGTTGGCACTGGATCAGGGAACAAGTAGTGGGCTTCATTTTAGAAATTAAACTTAAGACTTCCTGCTCACTTACAGGATTAAAATTACTAAAGTGCTGAGTGCAATGTGAGACAGGGTCTGCTACGCTAGTATTTGGTTTGTACTGTGATGCAGAGATCTGGGATCTTATATTTTTAATTTTCTCATTGAAGAAGTTAATAAAGTCTGTACTGCTAATGTCTGTTGGTATTTTGCACTGTTGATCTGAATTTCCATTTGTTAATTTAGCCACTGTTCTAAACAGTGCCCGAGGATTTTTATTATTGCTATCTATTAATGTAGAATAATATTCTGACCGAGCTTTAAAGAGGGCTTTTTTATATTTATTAACACTCTCTGTCCATGCAATTTGAAAGATATGTAGCTTTGTTGTTCTCCATCTGCGCTCCAGTTTTCGACACTCTAATTTAAGAGCTTGAGTGTTTTCATTAAACCAGGGAGAGTTTCTATGTGCTTTGATCACTTTTGTTTTAAGGGGAGCCACTGTGTCCAGAGCATCTCTCAAGGTCACATTATAATGTGATGTTAGCTCATCTAAATTGTTTTCCGTGTTTACATTTGATGTTAACTGATCTAAATGGTTTTCCACAATTACACTCGACTTACTCAAAGTATCTATAAATTTTGAAGCAGAATTACAATCTAGATGCCGCACTGTCTTTGTTTTAATCTGGAAGTGTGTTGGCAAGGGCAGGACTAAATCAAATGTAATTAAGTAGTGATCAGAAATAACTTCATTTAATGGAGTAATAATTAAATTTTGAATTTCAACTTTGTAAGTTATAATTAAATCTAATGTGTGGTTATGATTATGAGTTGGACCTTTGACATTCTGACAAAATCCTACTGAATTTAACAAATAAGTAAAACATTTGCTAAAAGTGTCAGTTTCCACATCAATGTGTACATTAAAATCTCCCATCAGTACTACGTGATCATAATTCATAGCCAAGTCAGATAAAAGGTTGCTAAATTCAGACATGAACAATGAATACGGCCCTGGTGGTCTATAGACTAGCACTATAATTGTGTTGGAATCTGTTTTAATATTTAAAATGAATGCTTCAAAGGATGGAAAGTTGCCTAAATTTTTAGAAGTGATTTGCATTTGGTTACAATGAATTATTCCAAGGCCCCCTCCTCGACCTGAATCTCTAGACTTATGAAGGAACGAGTATCCATCTGGTGACGCCTCAGCTAGGGGGACAGTGTCACATTTACTAAGCCAGGTTTCGGTGAGAAGACACAGATCAGATTTTGTACTTAATATAATATCATTTACCAAAACAGCTTTAGTGCCAAGAGAGCGAATGTTCAATAAGCAGCATTTAAAACTGTATGCTTCTTTCTGAATTGGTGATATACTTTTTGTTTTAATTTGAAGTAAATTTCTATTACAGATGCCCCTGGTGGAGGGTCTGGTTTTATCCCTTGGTCTAATTATACACCTTATTTTTTGGTTATCAATTAATTTAAGGTTTGTATCAAGACTAAATTTACTGGATGCCCCAAGACAAGGATTATGGGTAACAGCTTCAGGAAAGTAACAGGTGGGATAAACAACAGCCTGTGATTTAAGATCACATGACTGTGGCCTGGATGGTGCTCTAATCAGTCAACCAGGCAGTTTTGCTGCCATATTTAGGGATAATACATAAGATCCCCTCCAGTTAGGATGAAGACCATCTCTTCTGAAAAATCCAGGCCTTTCCCAAAAATCATCCCAATTGTTCACAAACGCTATGCTTTTGTTTGCACACCAGGTTTCTAGCCAGCAGTGAAGGGAATGCAATCTGCTATAAATCACATCCCCTCTATATAATCTTGGTAAGGGGCCACATACAACTAAATTCCGACATTTTCTTTTAGCTTTGATGCAAAGAGAGATGAAGTTCCTCTTTAATACCTCAGATTGCTGTGAATAAATATCATTAGTGCCGACAAGCAGCAATAAGGTAGATACTTCATCGTCTGCGACACGGTCCAATGCGGCCTCTATGCCAGAAATCTTGGCCCCTGCGAGGCACTTAACATTAACTGCTGGTTTAACATAGTTTGGAATTCTAACATTCCGCACTATGGAATCGCCAATTATGAGCACTTTCTTATTCTCAGTTTCCACAGGCGCGCTGCGGAGTGCTGAGAATCTGTTCTGGGTCCGAATTGGTGACCTGGGTGCCGGGGGACTACCTTTTGGATTCTTAGACCCCCGTCTTACTGTTACCCACTCGCCCTGTGGCTGAATTGGTGCTGCTGACTTTGGCCGTGCACTGACTACAGTGGGACCTGGAGAGACTGAAGCCGAATCAGAAGTAGCCGAATTGTCTAAACAAACCGAGTCGATCCAATTTTCGGTTTGCCTAATCGCTATCAGGTTCCTAACGCGGTCCTCCAATTCGCGTATTTTCCCGACCAACTCTAAATTAACTAAACACTTTTGGCAGGTGAAACTGTCTACAATGTCGGCCGGAAAACCTGAACTGTACATGCTGCAGGACACACAACATATAAACGTGTCCTCAATGGGCAGAGAGCAGATAGAACTTATGTTTAGTGGTGATGTCATCTTCTCCGTTTTCTGTAGTTTACTTAAGTGCTTTCTGCTTCAGAGACTGTCGGCTTCAAGTTTCTCACTGCCGGTTAATTCTTCTGGTCAGCTGCCGGCTTTACTTCCGATGAACTTGCTCGGGTGTTTGCGAAGGGTTACGCGCCTGTGGGAGACGCCGCTGCTCTATTCTTCTGCTCGGTGCTTCCGCTCGCTGCTACGCTCGTGCTTCCGCCTGTGTGAGAGAGAGAGATTGTATTGTATTGTATTGTATTGTTTGGGGTGATTTACTTTGTATGTTGTTTTGGGACTGTGTTGGGACTGTGGGACACGGGGAGAACGTGCTGCACAGGTGAAAAAAAATAAATCTTTTTGTTTATTTTTCATGTGCTTCTGGTGTGAGTCTGTGTTGTGTCAATGCCTAAATAGCGCCTTTGCCACAGGGCACAAGATCTGAGAAAATAAGAAATGTGACAAATGTGAGAAGACCATTCAGTCCATTAGCGCAGTGCTCCGCAACCGGTGTGCCGCGGCACACTGGTGTGCCTTGAGCCGATACAGGTGTGACGCGGTCAAATAAGACAATTTTCTAACTAAATAATATTTCAACGGTCCTCCTTAGAAACACAATAATGAGAATACGTGCAATGAAATATTCGCGTAAATAGCCTTTTAAAGGTTTCATAATTTTATGTGTCATTTCTCTGAAATAATAAATCCCATCGCCTGTCGCCTACGACGTAGGCCCTACGTAGTCGCCAGACAACTCCGTAGTATGCTTTGATAGGCAGATCGCTCCGTGCCCTCAGCTAGATTCAATTCAAGCTGACGTATTAGTCGTGCTACGTCGCATTCACTCGTCTTGCGACAGTAGTTATCATTCATTACTATTAGTTGTGTTGCTGAATTGTGTATGGTTAACGTTCTTCGTGTGATTCATATTTAGTTTTATACCCCTTTAAATATGGATAAATTTTTACGTGGAAAAGATTCGTCTTCACGTACAGATGATGAAGAACCCAGCACAAGTGTTGCAAAAAAAACCCAAAGAAGATTGTGAAAAGGAAGTACAACGAAGACTACATTCGATATGGATTCTCGTGGTGTGGTGACGAAACGGCTCCAAAGCCACAATGCATCATTTGCGGCGATCAGCTATCAAACGAGGCAATGGCACCCAGTAAACTAAATCGCCAGCTAAATTCAAACCATCCCAGTTACGCCAAAAAAGACAAACAACTCTTGTGTTAATTAAAAATGATAAGCGGTCATGCTTAAAAGATCTTGACCAAGAACTTCGGGTTGCGCTGTCAAATATTGAGCCGAATATAAAACTTCTGTGTTCATTGAAACAAGCGCAGGTATCACATTAATCAGTCATTATGTTATAATAATTATTAAGATTGCATAAAAGTTAATATAGTATAGTTTTTATGTATGTATACTTATAATAAAAGTATACTTATAATAAAAAATGAAAATTTATTGTAATATTTGTGTATTAAATTCATATCTATATATCAGTGGCGTAGCTGGAGATCATGTTGCCCGGGGCGGTGAAAAATTTGACGCCCCAAAGCTGAAAGAATTTTTTTTTTTTTGCGCCTCCTCAAGGAACAAAAAAAAAAAAGAAAGTACCGTAGTTTGGACGCCCCTAAATAGCTGGCGCTCGGAGCGGACCCCCCCCCCCCCCCCCCCCCCAAACCCCAGCTAAGCCACTGCTATATATTTTAGCTTTTGATGTGCCGCGGAATTCTAGGAAGAACTTTGGTGTGTCGTAGGTGAGAAAAGGTTGCGGAGCACTGCATTAGCGAATGGCTAAGCTGTCCCAGTGTCTCCTTTAGATACTGCCACTTACTTTGGGGGGTGGGGGGGGGGGGGGGTTAAAGCACACCTGGACGCCAAATACTTTTTTGCTGCACTTTTGAAGGAAACGTCACAATTCATTTTATTTGCCTTTTTGTTTGGGCAATGAAAGTGTTGTGTTAAAAGTGAGATGCTCTCTGTGGAGCCTGTCCATATTACAGCGTAGTCTTATAAACCCCCTCCTCATGTCCACTAATATCCTCTGAAACCTGAAGAAAAAGAGGACATGCATCTTGTGATAACGCTGCTGATTAAGAAAGAATTATAGTTTCATATAAACTTCATTGCAACACCCCATCTTCACTGTCCAGAAAGCACAGATAGGCACATGGAGGTTTATATGAGATTTACCAGCAATTAATGCCTGTGTTATTCTGTGGTTCCCAGAAGCCTCCGATCCATCCACTGTTTATGGAGGGAATGTAAATTAATAATTCAGTTGAAGAACGTAGAGCCAACCAGACATTGAAATGTTTATAATAAACTGTCATTCTGTGTTTCATTTTGGTTCATTCATGTGAATATTAGAAGATTTCACCAACAGAATGTCACAATTTATACCCTTCACAGAAAATAATGGAGGAGTGCAGCAGAGGATTGGTAATGGATAACTGGCCTCTGTGTGTGTGTGTGTTTACCCAGCGATGGACCAATGCTTGCTGGGAATGGCACCTACTGCCCCGTCACACTGCACTGGATAAGCGGTTTAAGAAGATGGATGATGAAATGTTGTTCTGTAAATCTTAGTATAAGAAGAAAAACTGTGTGAGTAACAGCATTAAAATAAGCAGTGAAAGTGTGGGTCCACAGCAGCCTTCTCTCACTGACCGCCATCACAAACAAGTGGTAAAGAAGGCCAATTCAATTCTGTCACACAGCAGCCATCTTCATCCATCCATCCATTTTCCAACCCGCTGAATCCGAACACAGGGTCACGGGGGTCTGCTGGAGCCAATCCCAGCCAACACAGGGCACAAGGCAGGAAACAATCCTGGGCAGGGTGCCAACCCACCGCAGGACACACACAAACACACCCACACACCAAGCACACACTAGGGCCAATTTAGAATCGCCAATCCACCTAACCTGCATGTCTTTGGAACGCGGAAGGAAACCGGAGCGCCCGGAGGAAACCCACGCAGACACGGGGAGAACATGCAAACTCCACGCAGGGAGGACCCGGGAATCGAACCCAGGTCCCCAGATCTCCCAACTGCGAGGCAGCAGCGCTACCCACTGCGCCACCGTGCCGCCCACACAGCAGCCATCTTCTGTCACCAAAATGTCACTTGTGGCCATCACTCTGCTGATTTAGGGTCTCAAGCGTGAAGACCCCCAGACTGAAGTCCTCTTTTATCTCAGAGCCTTCTGAATTCTAGTAGCTGCAGGAGTCCTGAGGAGTTCTGAATTATTATTGTGTGCTCTTCATTATTATTGTTCAAGAATCGTTATTCTGATTTTTAGAAGTCTTATGGTGTGTCTGCTGATTACAACAATGGCTGTCATGTGTGGTCTCTTCTATTATTTTCTTGTCCCTATTTAACAATATCCTACGTGTCACAGATTCCTGCTGCAGACGAATTTCCCCCTGGGATAATAGTACTAGGGTGTTGTACCGTGTTAGCCATTATGAATGTAGATGAAAGTCAAGCAAAAAGGACACCAGTCCTTACATCTTACCTGAAGAAGGGGCCTGAGTTGCCTCAAAAGCTTGCATATTGTAATCTTTTTAGTTAGCCAATAAAAGGTGTCATTTTGCTGGACTTTTCTCTGCCCTCTGAGATAATAAAAGTCTTCTGCTGTCATGAAGAGTAAAAGCCACACATGCAAAGAGAGAACATGGAGATTCAACACCGGCAGTGACCGAGTGAAGGACTGGAACAAGAACACTAAATCAAAAGGGCAGAAGTGCGGACCACCACATCATAATACCTCCTGAATAAACACACGAGGGGGTCTGAAATGAGGGGGCAACTCTTAAAGTGGAACAAGTAAAGCATCAGCTGAGCAGAGCAGAAATAAAGGAGCTGAGAGTCCATCAGGAATCGTCTTATACAGTGCAGACCATAATACCTTCAAACACAATTTACATTTACTGGTGTACTCATACCTCACATGAAAACAGAAATAAACTTACCTTTATATAAAATAGCTGTTTTTATTTTACAAAACATACTGTATTTGTTCACAAACATTTCAGCTGCTTGCTGTTCACATCACCACAGAGGACCATTTTATCTTCTCAGGTCCACCATAAAGGGATGAAGCAGACTTGGAGTGGACAATCCAGAGCCCCAAACCTCCACCAAAGCTCTGGGTGCTCGTCCATCACAGGCCATAGGGAGAACACAAAAACTGCAGACATTTATCAGGCTGCTTTGGAACGGAGAGGCCGCCATGAAGGCTCTGCGTGGACACATTGAATGGGCAGTCACTCAGCGGCCTTTTGACTCTCAGTGTCTTCATGGATTATTGATGTGTTTTATGGTGTGGTGTTGATTGTTATATATATATGTTGATAGGAGTTGAATTTGAACCCTGGTTCGATGGGCTCCAATCATGTCATGCAGTTGAACTGTTTAAAGGAACTCAGCTTCATGATTTGCTGTGCTGAGTCTCATATTCTGTTGAGCTTATGCTTACAGGCTGAAGGTGTTATTTTGATATACACTATGATAAAAGTTTGAATTATTAAGAAAAGACATTTTAAGTGACTTTATAGCAAGAAATGAAAAAAGCAAGCCTTGGTAGAAGAAGTAAAAGTCATCTTTAAAGTGCGCTGCTTGCTCTGTTGTTCTGCTCAGGCTAAGTTTCCTGTTGACTGACCCGCCTGAACAGAAGGAAACATAAAGTCACCCAAAGGGCTGAGAACGACATGGACGTGCCTGTCATGTGCGGAGTGAACTTTTAAAAACACCTAAACAGTCACAGACTCCTGAGTTAACAGGACGGTCAATCAGCCGAGTGGGCCGCGTGACCATCTAAGGTCTCGATGTTTGGTGACGTCCTGTTAGCAACTGGATAAACCAATCAGGTTAAAGGATTTCTGATTATGTCATGAACTCCTTGGCATTGTGATCTAATCGATGAAGAGTATAAATAGAGTGAGACAGGCACCTCAATCACAACAGGTGCCTTAATCACAATAGTTTTTATTATTTACTGATAATGACAATCTGATAACAGGGAATCTTACACCGTTGTAAAATCATTAAAAACTGCTAAAGAGACAACTTGAACCACGATAATAAAATAAAGAAAGAAAATGTCTGCATGAATATTTTGTGCTAAATTTGTACACAAATACTTTACTACAGTAACCCTACTAGACAGAAGAGCAGTGATGATCATAAAAGTGGTTTTAAAAAGAAGTAAGAGATTTGTAACATTTATTTAAAATATTATTAATCAATGATGGCAGAGAGTTTTTCAGATCCAACTCTAATTCCTTTATTAAGGTTTAAGTTTCTCTGTTTTTATAGAATTGAGCACAATGCTGTTCTCTGAAGTATTAATTGTGTTCTCTATGAGGTGAGCAGCTGCAGCTAATGAGACTTCACAAATATTAACAAATGTCAGTCTAAAGCAGCAAATCCTACGTTTAATTGTGAACATCAAACCTCATTTGACCTTCTCAGTCGTCCATTTCAGCTCTTCACATTCACCTCAGTGTCATTTAGTGAGCCAGCAGTGTGAGGAGTGAAGGCCGACTGCTCTGTCTGCACTCGTCTGTCATCTGCTGCCTTATTGAGGAGGAGTGCGGATTAAAGTGCAGGAATAGGAAACATTAACTTCAAGATTGAAATGAAAATTAAAATAATAAAAGAACAAGTATTGTGTAGGATTTGATTATTAAACACATCACAGTTTTGTTGCTGAACAGAATGTCAGCTGTCGTCTGAGCTCTGCTGTGGAGTTTTGAGCTGTGAACTCTGAAAGTTTTAGTAAATTGTAACTCCAGATGTTAAAAGATATTTATACTCAGATTTTACATAAAATACATCACATTACTTAAGAATTTATGATAAAATAAATAATTCTGTCCCAAAATAATGGAAAATACAACAATTATTTTACAAGTTACCAAGAAACCATGAAGTGTTTGTATGAATTGCCAGGAGACTCCTACATTTTCAGAACTGTTTATTACACATTCAAATAAGAAGATGTTTTATCAAATAAGCAATATTGATAAACTGTCCATAATCTACATGAATAGATTACAATTTTAACAAAAACATCCTTCAAAACAATGCAGCAAATATGAAATAATTGTATGGTTAACAAATATGTCCAAGTATTGCACTGCTAATAAGGAAAAGGAGAAAAGGAATATTGTAAAAATAGTTTAAAATGTCTAAACACAGATACTATTGCATTTTTTTTCTTTAACATTTACAGTAAATTGAGCACTGAAGAAGCTGGACTAAATATTTTAAACGTCAGGATTATTTTCACTGCTTTTCTGAACCAGGAATAAAGAAAAGCATAAAGAATTGGATTAACTCCGAAGTTCACTTCACTTACAAACACAAAGACATTCCTGATAATATATGTGATTGGGTTATTAATATCAGTACACAGATTGTAGATATTAACAGGCAGCCAGCAGATCATAAAAGCCCCCACGACTATTCCTAATGTTTTTGCGGCTTTTCTTTCAGATGGTTTTGATATTTTTCTGTCACTCACCTCCTCAGTTTGCCTCTTTTCTATCATACAGTTGATGGCTCTTGAATGGCTTCTTGCAACTACAAATATTCTGATATAAAAACCAATCATCAGTGAATAAGGGATAAAAAAAGTTATGAGTAAAATAAAAATGATCATTTCATAATAAGTGTATGCAGCACAAGTTCCGTCACATAGCTCTGTAACAATATCACTAAGACATAAAAGTACGACTGTAATGAAAAGTGCAAACAGCCACACTACAGCAATGCTGATCTTTGTAACAGTTAAAGTTATTTTTGAGCTGTAAAAGAAAGGATGGCAGACAGCAATGTAGCGATCAATGGATATTAAAAGCACATTATATTCAACTACTATACTAAGAATATTTGCAAGTGCCTGATACAAATAACAATAAATAACACCAAAGTACCAGCAGGTATCAAACAGGACAGTCAAAGACATGGGCAACACAAAGAAACCCACCAAGAAATCGGCCACTGCAAGTGAAAGGATCAGAAGATTAGTCGGCGTGTGCAGCTGAACAAAATGAGAAACAGAAATGATGACAAGAAGATTGCCAATGATTGTTGATAAAAGTAACAGACACGAGAAAGTGTAATAAAGTCCATAAATTTCAGTTTCATAAATCAGTTTATAAAAATGACAAGATGCATTACTGTATGGAAAGCAACGGCCACGTTTCACTCTGTTAAACTCCATGTCTGTCCCCTGACTGAGCCGTCCTGCCTGCACACTGAGATGTTTATACACTGAGGCCCTGCGACTGCCATATTCTCTCTGCTGACGTAATTCACATGAGGCGTCTCTCTGCTGTGTGTGCTTCACAAATTCTCTCAGGATGTTTGTTTGTTCATTTCAGTTCTTACTCACTAATGAGTTCATCAAATCACAGATGTCTTCATTATATTTGTTTGTCAGGAGCCGCTCAGGGCTGCGGTGGTCTCTCCTCACAGCTCCACAGTGGTCCAGCTGCTGGCTCTCTGCAGTTTCCTTCTTCTCCTCTGTCTGCTGTTGTTGTTTTTTTGTTCTCAGTCACTTTGACTTTCTTTCCTCATCACAGCGAGCAGCACATTAAATCAGCAGGTTCAGATGAGCTGAGGTTGTGCCCAGTGGTGGTCTGACACTCCATGCTGTCCTGTGCTGCTCAGAGCCCCTCAGACTCCTGCATGGAGTGTGCTGGACCACCCTGTGCTCATGAGAGGCCCTCACACACACACACACACACACACACACACACACACACACACACAGTGTACAGTAACAGCTGTGTGTTTTTGTCTTTTCCGGACCCTCACATTAAATTCCATACAGTATTCCCCCCGTTGCTCTCTGTCAGTCTGACGTTGTGCTGATTGTCTTTGTCTGATTTACTGGACGTCTTTCTTTTCTTAAATCATCAAACACCCAACATGCATTTCTCTGTGGCAGCGGCAGGTAAACTCTCAGAATTCCAATGCAGCAGCGCTCACTGATGTGCTTTTTTATTTTGAAGACATTGTGAGGTATTTTCTGCATTTGAAGTGAGACGTGTTCTGTTGATCAAAGGGGCTCTACAGCGACAAAGGACAAAGAATCGAAGTGCAAAGCCCCCCCACCTGACCCTCACTATTTGCATGATGAGAACTTGAAATAAAAATGCAAAGTGGAAAAGAAAACTCAAGGAGCAGCCGGTGGCACCAGTGCTTATTTGCGTTTTACTTTTCATTTTTGCAGCTTCATTGCGGTTCTGGCTGAAAATGAAAATGCAAATGGGATTATTTCAGTTTCATTTTTGCGTACAGACTTTGAAAATGAAATTGCAAAAGAGAGATTGCATTTTATAATTTTCATTTTCATTTTTGCAGAAAGTACCTCTCATAAGTACATTTTGGGAATTCAAATACAGCAGGACTAATATGCTTTTTATTTAGAAGACACTTACAGCTTCTGTGGGGTTTTGAAGCACTGAGGAGCACCGCACACTGCATGAGTCTGTTAGCCGTTATCACTGTAAAGACAATAAAAGTTCTTAATAAAGATAGAAATGATGTCAAGATCTCTCCAAAACAATCTTCTATTTGATTTTAACGCTCAGACTCACTATTCTACATTTATATTACAGTTGTGTTAAATCTGCTCTTTTAAACAGTAACAGCAAGTGATGTGATGTCAATTTTGATTGAATTGGCAGCAGCTGTTCGATGATGACAGACGTACGATTTTACATTAGTTTGTGTGTGTCGTGTTGTTGTCATTCCCCTCCTCATCGACGCAGACAGTGAAGTGGTCCTCACCACACGAGTTCATACGTGACACACAGGTGGTCTGTTAATTCAAACTTCACATGAGGTCCCCTCGTCTCTCCTTGTGTCGATAAAGCACCTTATAGTGTCACTAGTCACATATTTATGTTATTTGTCTGCATAGTACAATGCATTTTGGGGGACAAGAGCTCAGCAGGCTTTAAGTCCTAAACCAACTCTGTACAGGGAGCCCACCCATCGTCAGACACTTGCACGTCTTCACAAGAAGTACAGATGTTAGGTTTGAATACACAGTGGCAGGTCTGAAACTTGAAAGTACTGCTTATGAGAAAGACTTGGCTGTTATAATGGACTCATCACTATCAACTTCCAGACCGTGTCCAGAATGCATTAAGATGGCTAAGAGAATGTCAGGTTATATAGCGCCCTTATGTGTAGAGCAGATTTCCAAACTGTCAGTCCACAGATCAGCACCAGTCCATACAAAATTTTTTCTGTGCACAGAACAGCACAGGCCATATTGTCCACCTTAATAAAAGTTTCTATCTGTTCTCCATTTCCAGTTACTATTTCTCTGTCATTCTAACATATGGTGCTTCACAAGCATTTATAGAAATACAATGCATCAAATTTGTCATTCCAACAGATTACTGTACAACAAGGCATATAAGAGAGACATATGAAGTGTTTGTCTGTGTTTCTGTGTATCTGTGTGTCTGTCAGGTTGCTACATCTCTGCTATAAGACATTTGGTATGGGACTCATAAAAGTAGTGCTAATGTTTGTGATGCACCATCTGTTGAAATGACAAATGCAGTGCACTTTCTTGTTACCTGAATTACAAAAACACATTTCAATAGGTGCTGCACTGATAATGTTAACACAAACTATGTCTAACAGTGAGTTACAGCCGGACGGACAAAAACAGGCAGCTGTATCTGAAGAGGAATGAGCTTCAATGAGAGAAAGAGATTAAAAGCATAAATGAATGATGAGACAGAGCAAAACACCCACAGCTAAGGAAATCTGGTGTAAAAAAATCAAGATATGATGCATCAGACCTGGGATGATGAATTGCTGGAGGATATGGATGTGCAAATTATTAAGGATGTCCGTGCACACGCAATGCAGTAGAAAACCCATAAGAACATGGGGAGTGAAATCATAAAAATACCGTGGCCATTGCAACAGTGCGGGTCCAGGAGACACCAAAACCAACCAGAGCAACAACAGTATGATGTTCAGCGTCGGAGGGCACAGAGGCATAGGGTCAAGGGAGCCCCAAATCTTACCACAACTCACAAGATTGCCTTAAATTACAAAACAGGGATGGTAGGGACGAACATAGCAGGAGTCTGGGAAGTTAGTTCAACTATATAATACAATACAATTTATTTTTGTATAGCCCAAAATCACACAAGGAGTGACGCAATGGGCTTTTGACAGCCCCCCAGCCTTTACTCTCTAAGAAGACAAGAAAAAACTCTCAAAAAATCCTTGAAAGGAAAAAAAATGGAAGAAACCTCAGGAAAGGCAACTTAAAGAGAGACCCCATTCCAGGTAGGTTGGGCGTGCAGTGGGTGTCTCATTTATGGTACTTGAAAAAGTTAGCTTTATTTAAAGTTTTATTCTCTCAGTCACGTTCACACTCCCCCCCCCCCCTTCCTGATCTGATCTTACCTAACAGCGCCAGTATAAATTCACACCCGATCTGACGCTCTTCGTTTTCAAATAATATTGCATTAGTGCGACGATGCTTTCTGGCTGGTACTATATAGGTCAGAAAATGATTTCTTCAAAATGTCACATATATTTCTCTCTTTCTTTTTTGCCTGGTGCTGTGTTTTCATTGCGAGCAGGAGCAAGCGGTTGGCCGTGTGCTACAACATGTTTGACCTGGCAGCGATCAACGCACATGTACTGTGCAAGGCATGCTGGGGGTCCACTGAGAAAAGAAGAGCGTTCATGGCTCACCTTGCAGAGGAACTTCGTCCTCACTTCTTACATGAAAAGGCGATGGATAAAGAAAAGGAGGATGCAACATCGACAAGCTTCTTTTCCAAGACCACCGCTTCCACCAGGAAAGCAAGTTCACTCAGTGTCAGGCACCCGTATAGGAGGCACAGCACAGAGAGAAGTGTGTACATTGTAACAGGTACACATGTCGTAAATTTAGGAAGGACGGTCCTTAGATGTGTGTGAACTGTTAACATTTGAATCTGATGACTGCATATAGCGCTGAACTGATCTCTCTGTACTATTCTTTCCTCTGCGTGTCTTGGAATACAAAAGAAACAGCACCGTGCACCAAAATGTGGAGACTGGGCAAAATCGGAAAAAAAAAATGTGGTCACTGATTACAACCGCAAGACGTTATGTGAATGAATATGAATAATATGAATAATGTTGCATCCGTGCCACAATATTTTCCAAAATGTACTATACAGGTCATAAAATGAGTTACAGTAATCCCTCCTCCATCGCGGGGGTTGCGTTCCAGAGCCACCCGCGAAATAAGAAAATCCGCGAAGTAGAAAGCATATGTTTATATGGTTATTTTTATATTGTCATGCTTGGGTCATAGATTTGCGCAGAAACACAGGAGGTTGTAGAGAGAAAGGAACGTTATTCAAACACTGCAAACAAACATTTGTCTCTTTTTCAAAAGTTTAAACTGTGCTCCATGACAAGACAAAGATGACAGTTCTGTCTCACAATTAAAAGAATGCAAACATATCTTCCTCTTCAAAGGAGTGCGCATCAGGAGCACAGGCTGTCAGAAACAGAGAGGAAAGCAAACAAATCAATAGGGCTGTTTGGCTTTTAAGTATGTGAAGCACCGCCGGTACAAAGCTGTTGAAGGTGGCAGCTCACACCCCCTCCGTCAGGAGCAGAGAGAGAGAGAGAGAGAGAGAGAGAGAGAGAGAGAGAGACAGAGAAAAACAAAACAGTGAAAAATCAATACGTGCCCTTTGAGCTTTTAAGTATGTGAAGCAGCTGCACACAGAAGGTAGCAACGTGAAGATAATCTTTCAGCATTTTTAGACGAGCGTCCGTATCGTCTAGGTGTGCGAACAGCCCCCCTGCTCACAACCCCTACGTCAGGATCAGAGAAAATCAGCACAAGAGAGACAGAGAAAAGTAAGTTGGGTAGTTTCTCAGCCATCTGCCAATAGCGTCCCTTGTATGAAATCAACTGGGCAAACCAACTGAGGAAGCATGTACCAGAAATTAAAAGACCCATTGTCCTCAGAAATCCGCGAACCAGCAAAAAATCCACGATATATATTTAAATATGCTTACATATAAAATCCGCGATAGAGTGAAGCCGCGAAAGGTGAAGCGCGATATAGCGAGGGATCACTGTATTCCAAATATCATATATACCTATGTCTCTTTTTTTGTCAGTGTGGCTTTGACATCATGTACCATAAGGTGCATACTAATTCAGCGTGAGCAGGAATACTCAATAAAACTGAATAGAAAAAAAAAATCAAGTGACGGTGAGATACAAAGAAGGCAAATTCACCAGCGTTTGTGTGTCAGCTTTTATGCATCCAGATCAGAGAATGTCCAGTTCCATTGTCTCAAAACACCACTCACATCTACAGTTATTCGCAGTTTCAGATAAAAACTAAGAGCGTCAGTTCTGGGGCAGGGACGGTAGTATGTATCGTGATCATGACTGAGAGAATAAAAGTAAAAGAAAAGGCTAACTTATAAATTTCTAACGGCTGTTACAGACACAAATCAAATGTATGTTTTTATTGTATAATATTAATAATAACAGCAGCCCACTACTCAAAACGGTAAATTTAAAAGGTAGCTGGTTTCGAACCCGCAACTTCTGGTTTGCAAGTCAGCAGTTTTTACCGCTGCACCACAAAAGCTGTCGTATTGTACTTGACCCTTTTGTGAAAGTGTTTATGTGATATTTGGACATCAGCCTTCACACATTATACAGTTCATGTCTACATTTTGTCATTTATTCCTAAAACATGAAAAATATTTCTGTTTTAATGATGTATTTACATAGATTGTTGCAGACACTGAACATACATGAAATTATTTCCCCTATACTACTCTAGGTAGCTCACTCCCAGATAATCAAGGCTTGAACTGGGAGAACTTCTTGCCCGTTCTGAGGCGTTGGGGGGATGGTATAGTAGGCTGCTAGCTGCTTGTGCTTATAGACACATTTACAAGACGAAAGACGCTGACAGAGAGGTGAGAATGGATTTAAGGTGGGCTGGGTTTACGAGTTTTTTCGTAGGCTTTGGTAATTCTAGTGTTAATAATACTGTTGGTGGGGACACAGACAGCACAAGTATTTACTTCAAAAACTTTAGTTTCTAGGCTTATGTTGCCAATGTTGTGTACAACAATGACCTGAGATAAGAGTCCTTATACACACAACCATACTTGTATTCTCATGCTCTTATCCACAAAGTTGCCCCAATTTATAACTCAGCTGTGGTCTTAAACTAGGTTACTATCTTTATTGCATTAAAACAAACAGCTATCTTGCTGATAGTAGGTGTCAATCCTCCCTTCAGAAGATATCAGCACTAGTTTCCAAAAGGCAAGTCACTGGCTGTTCTCTGAGGTCACACTGAAATTGCAAGGGATATATCCAAGCTTCTCATTATGGTTAAAATCTTCACATGCCAGAAAAAGTTTCTATTCCAGTGACCAGAGAAAATATACCATGACAAGAGTACATTGTGAAGTGGACATATCTTCAGAGGTATGTCTACCCTACCCTACCCTCATGAGTTAATTTGTTAATATGTATCAACAACCCAAAAATCTTCGAGCTGTATCGAATCACACCTAGCGAAGAAAAGGGACGTCATGCTGTGAAGACTGCACTTGGGTGGATGGTCGGTGTCCCAAATAAGGGAATAGATAACTTTGCAAAGCCAAGTGGTAAGCTGCCTAAATATTCAATCAATTGTGTTTCTATAACCGAAATAGAAGAAATGTTGGACAAGCAGTACAATTCAGACTTTCCAGAGCGCAGCTGTTTAGAGAAAGAAGAAATGTTACAGGAGAACATCAAGTTCATGTGCATAGTCTCAGAATCAGTAAGACTGGTAGGTGGCCACTATTGCTTAAATCTGCCTTTAAAAGAAGAAACACTTAAAACACCAAACAATCGCTGTATTGCAGAACAGCATGCTGTTTGGTTCTCATGTTTCCACGAAGACTATAAAGCTTTCATGAAAGACATTATTGAGAAGGGTTACACTGTAAAGGTACACAAAGAAAGCCTGAATTGCAATGAAAGCAGGGTGTGGTCCATGCCACATCATGGTGTGTATCATCCAAAGAAAAATAAAATTTGAGTGGTCTTTGACTGTACAGCTACCTACCAAGGGATTTCCCTTAATGAACAACTGCTGAAAGGTCCTGACTTAAGTAACAAACTCATTGGCATCCTTAGAAGATTTAGAGAGGAGCCAGTAGCATTATTGGCAGACATCAAATCAATGTTCCACTAAGTTAAAGTCTCCGATAAAGACACTAATCGTCTTTGCTTTTTATGGTGGCCTGAAGGTAATCTGATTAAAGACTACAGAGAATTTAAAATAACAGTACATCTTTTTGGATTCTACTTCTTCACCCAGTTGTGCCTCTTATGATTTGTGTAGAACAGCCGAAGACGCAAGAATGTTTCCTGAAGAAGCTGTTAGCACCGTACTCAAAAACTTCTCTGTAGATGACTGTTTAAAGTCAGTGAAAACAGAACAAGCAATAAAACTGGCAAAAGCCCTCCAAGCCCTGTACTTCAGAAGGGGATTCCACCTGACCAAGTGTGTGAGTAACAGCAGAACAGTTTTATTGTTTATTCCTGAAGAAGACAGAGCTCTTGAACAAAAGAACTTAGACTTGAGCCATAGTCTGCTCTCAACAGAACACACCCTGGGTGTCCAGTGGGGCACTGAAATTGACAATTTCAGATTTCAGATAAAGTTACAAAACAAGAACGGTACAAGGTGTGGTATTGTCTGTGGTCAGTTCAGTTTATGACCCCCACAGATTTCTAGCACCCACTATGCTGCCATTAAAGCTTATCTTAATAAACTAATGCAAAGAGAAATGCCAATGGGATGAAGAAGTAGAAGTCAAGTATGTGCAGAAATGGAAAAAATGGATGGATGAGTTACAGGTACTGGTGAACTACAGAGTTAGAAGATGCATCAAAGCTGTAGGCTTTGGAACTGTAAAGTCAGCACAAATGCACAATTTTGCAGATGCCAGTGACAATGGTTATGGCAAATTAAATACTATTTATAATACAATACAATTTATTTTTGTATAGCCCAAAGTCACACAAGAAGTGCCACAATGGGCTTTAACAGGTCCTGCCTCTTGAAAGCCCCCCAGCCTTAACTCTCTAAAAAGACAAGGAAAAAACCCTTGTAGGGAAAAATGGAAGAAACTTTGGGAAAGGCAGTTCAAAAAGGTAGGAAGGGCATGCAGTGGGTGTCAAAAAGAAGTGGGTCAATACAATACAATATACAGAACAGGACAAATCCTCAATACAGTATAAAAATCAAAAATTTTAAAGTACAGACCAGAATTGAACAGTAGATGATATCACATAATATGATTTAGATTTGTTTAGAGTTCTGGAGACCTCATGTATAACGCCATGTGTAGAACTCACACTATAACATGGCGTAAGCACAAAAGTGGGAATGTGCGTACGCACAGAAAAATCCAGATGCAGGAATCTGTACGTACGCAAACTTTCACATTCTTCCGCTACATAAATCCTGATCAGCGTGAAAAGTAACGCACGTGCATGCGCCTTCTGTCCCGCCCCGTCTCCTCCCAGAATTATGCCTCTTTGAATATGCAAATCAATATAAATACCCCTTAAGATCAGCCTTCTGTGAAAAGGCAATGGGAAAAGCACAGAGGAAAACAGAAGAATTTCAGCGAATACCAAGTGGAGGCAAGGAAAAATGTACTATTTGTTGGTTTAAACAGTGGTATAAACAAGAAAAGGAAGTTGAGTGAGTGACAGAGAGTGTTGGAGAAACTCGAAAGCTAAAGTTCACAAAGTCGCACAGTGCCCGAAATAAAAACGAAGCTGTCACATATCAAAGTCGCTGTGAAAAGCCGAGTCATAGCCCACTGTGTGAGTTTCATATGAAAGCTTATTAGGGTACAGAGAAAAAAAAAATAGGCACACAGTGGGAAAAAAGCACGAAATGTCAACTTTAATATCGAAGTGTCCACTTTGATCATGTAGTTTATTTTGTCATTAAAGTAGAACATCACAAACTTCATCTTAAAATCATTTAATTTACTAGTTTCTTAAGTCCCATCGTATCTAAAGTAGCACATTAAATGCTTTGTTTTGTTTTTGATCTTCTATGTGCTCTATGTGTGTGAATCACTACGTGCTTACCGGCTTTCTCTTCCTCCGACAGGACACGTAATCCATTACATTCGTGATATTACAGCTCTCTGAATAATTAAAATACTGAGATGTATACTTGATATAATTTTGATGATGATAGGAGTTAAAGCATGTTATTAAACATGGGAACACGGTGGCGCAGTGATTGTGCGCGACCTTTGATGAAATAATTTATTGCAGCAGTACTCTCTCTTTCAAATGTACTAACCCCCAATTCCTGTCCTTACTTTTCTTTCTCCAAATACCCAATCACCACACAATCAGCTCTGTAATAGAAGTTAAGCCTTCTGTAAGCTTAGAACGCCGATTCTTCAAAACTTTTAAGGAACGTTGAAATATCTTCCTAGTACATGTTTAATTATTCTATCCTTCACGCCAGTCCCAGTGAAGCATACAGTGCGAGGCAGGCAGGAACAATCCTTGAACGGAGCGCCAGATCCTTGCTACCGTAGTGACACCGTGTCCTTTAATTATTAATAATATAGATTATTTAAATGAAGTTAAAGTTTTATCTGTATAATATAATAAACATATTGTGCTGCAGTTCATCTTAAAAATGATATCATCATTATATGTAAATACGCACTTAATAAAGTGGCTCAGGTTGTGCAGTATTATAACTGTAGTGCAAGTTTACAGTGAGGTGATTATACTTGTAAGTATAAACAGTTCTACAAAGAGCACTTGATGGACTGATTGAGTGCGTTTAGAGCTCTTGGGATGAAACTCTTTCTGAACCGCAAGGTCCGTACAGGAACGGTTTTGAAACATTTGCCGTGTGAGAAGCAGTTCATATAGGAAACATGGCTGAAGTAGCGTGTGCTTGATGCTGTATACCGATAATTCTCTTTCCAATCAGCTGCTCTGAGTTGTGCAGTGAGAGCGATATGGAAAAAGATGATCCACTGTGGCAACACCTAACGGGAGCAGCTGAAAGGAGAAGAAGAAGGTACAGTGAGAGTAACAACGCTAAAGCAGCTATGGTATTTGGAATAGTTTGGCCATTCCGTGGACTATTACATTGTTACTGGTTAATTACAATCAGATGCATTAAACTAATAAACAATATGCGGTTAATTTCAGTGTATTTATAAAGCCGCATCAGGGATGTGGATCTAAAAAAGAAAAGGAATCCACACAGGAACAGTAGCACTGCTTTGACGCTGGGTGCCGCCAGTCTGCAAAACCGAGCGGAGAACTTGCGTACGCCAGGGTATGAGGTACCGTGGAAATGTGCGTGGCTTTATGGCAAGTTTAGGTTTTGAGCATGGAGACGTTTGTACGCAACATTTCTGTGCGTACGCACCGTTTATACATGAGGCCCCTGGAGACCACAGCCATTAAGCTGCCTCCCCCATGTGGCCATTCCACAGCTGAAACAGCGCTGGACCAGCCAATCCGATGAAAGGACCTCTCTACCCCATGATTCCTGCGGTCCTCCATCAGGGATGACTTTACCTTAGGCAGGCAAAACAACTTGGCAGGTGGGCCGTGGCACCAGCCACATTTGAGTACCGAGAAGAGAAAAAGAATAGGTGAAGGTTAGAATCCAATTCTAACTATCATGTTACTTATGTTTTAGTGCTAATGACTAACAACAGAGAGATGCAGTCTGCAAAGTTAATCAGCAGCTCTAGTCAGGGTGTGCTAAACTGAAGTTGTGAGTCTTCAGCTGGGATTTAAAAGCTGAGACCAAAGGGGCATCTCTTATTGTAGCAGGCAGACCACTCCACAGTTTAGGGGCCCTGTAACTAAAAGCTCGACCTCCCACTGTTATTTTATTAATCCTTGGAATCAGAAGCAGACCAGCATCTTGAGATCTTAATGTGCGCTCTGGTTTGTAAGTCATGATAAGTTCAGACAGGTAAGCCGGACCTCGGCCATTTAATGCATTATATGTTAAAAGGATTTAAGAACTGGAGTTATGTGTCCGTATTTTCTTGTTCTTGTAATAATTAATTTCCCATTGGGATTAATAAAGTATCTATCTATCTATCTATCTATCTATCTATCTATCTATCTATCTATCTATCTATCTATCTGTCTGTCTGTCTGTCTGTCTGTCTGTCTGTCTGTCTGTCTATCTATCTATCTATCTATCTATCTATCTATCTATCTATCTATCTATCTATCTATCTATCTAATTCTTGCAGCAGCATTTTGGATTAACATGAAGCTGTATAAAGAACAGTTTGAACACCCAGTGAACACCGCATTGCAGTAGTCAATCCTACTAGAAATAAATGCATGAATTAATTTCTCAGAATCCTGTTTATTTAGAAAGCACCTTAATTTCCAAACATTTTTAAGATGGAAGAAACATGATTTGGACAACATTGTAATGTGTGTTTTAACTGACATGCTAGAGTCAAAGATAACTCCTAGATTGCGGGCTGATTTAGTAAAATTAATTGGGATTCCAACTGAGTTAAATGATGACAAAATACTGTTATGATCAGCGTCATTCCCTCCAACAATAAACATCTGCTGTTTTATTTGTGTTTAAAGACAAGTAGTTCTCATTCATCCACTCCTTTAATTCACTAACACAACTAATTAAAGACAACATCAGAGAAACTTCATCTGATTTAAATGAAAGGTATAACTGGGTGTCATTTGCATACGAGTGAAAATTAACATTAATGTTTCCTAATGAGAGATCCCAGTGGAAGCATGTAAAGTGAAAACAGTGAAGGTCCCAGTACTGAGCCCTGTGGGACACCATATTGAACTTCTGTATATAACGATGGAGTCCTGTCAGCACATTTCTGTACATATTGGAATCAATTTGATAAATAAGAATTAAACCAAGCAAGCACGGTGCCTTTAACCCCAACATCATTTTCTAGCCTGTGCAGTAAAATAGAATGGTCAATGGTGTCAAATGTTGCACTTGAGTCTCACAACATAATTACAGTGGAGTTTCCTTCATCAGAGGATATCAGAATGTCGTTTACAACCCGCATTAGTGCCGTTTCTGTACTATGACCAGTGCGGAAACCAGACTGGAATTTCTCAAATAAATTGTAATGCATAAGGTGTGACTGGAGCTGATTGGTGAGTACTTTTTCTAGTATTTTAGAGAGAAAGGGTAAATCTCAAATAAGTCTATAATTATTTAGTATGTGTGGGTCTAGATCTGACTTTTTAAGTAATGGTTTAATGACTGACACTTTAAGTGCATCAGATACTGTGCCATGCAATAATGAACTATTGATAATGTTTAGAATAGGCGCTGCAAGAACATCCATTGCACTTTTTACTAGTTTTGTTGGCACTGGATCAGGGAACAAGTAGTGGGCTTCATTTTAGAAATTAAAGTTAAGACTTCCTGCTCAGTTACGGATTAAAATTACTAAAGTGCTGAATGCAATGTGAGACAGGGTCTGCTAAGCTAGTATTTGGTTTGTACTGTGATACTGAGATCTGGGATCTTATATTTTTAATTTTCTCATTGAAGAAGTTCATAAAGTCTGTACTTCTAATATCTGTTGGTATTTTGCACTGTTGATCTGAATTTCCATTTCTAAACAGTACTCTAGGATTTTTATTATTGCTATCTATTAATGTAGAATAGTATTCTGAGTGAGCTTTAAAGAGAACTTTTTTATATTTTTTAACACACTCTGTCCATGCAATTTGAAAGACATGTAGCTTTGTTGTTCTCCATCTGCGCTCCAGTTTTCAACACTCTAATTTAAGAGCTCGAGTGTTTTCATTAAACCAGGGAGAGTTTCTATGTGCTTTGATCACTTTTGTTTTAAGGGGAGCCACTGTGTCCAGAGCATCTCTCAAGGTCACATTATAATGTGATGTTAGCTGATCTAAATTGTTTTCCACGTTTACATTTGATGTTAACTGATCTAAATGGTTTTCCACAATTACACTCAACTTACTCAAAGTACCTATAAATTTTGAAGCAGAATTACAATCTAGATGTCGTACTGTCTTTGATTTAATCTGTGAGTGTGTTGGCAAGGGCAGGACTAAATCAAATGTAATTAAGTAGTGATCAGAAATAACTTAATTTAATGGAGTAATATTTAAATTTTGAATTTCAACTTTGTAAGTTATAATTAAATCTAATTTGTGGTTATGATTATGAGTTGGACCTTTGACAATCTGACAAAATCCTACTGAATTTAACAAATAAGTAAAACATTTGCTAAAAGTGTCAGTTTCCACATCAATGTGTACATTAAAATCCCCCATCAGTACTACGTGATCATAATTTATAGCCAAAGCAGATGGAAGGTTGATAAATTCAGTCATGGACAATGAATATGGCCCTGGTGGTCTGTAGACTAGCATTATAATTGTGTTGTAATCTGTTTTAATATTTAATATAAATGCCTCAAAGGATGTAAAGTCGCCTAAATTTTTAGGTGTGATTTGCATTTTGTTACAATGAATTATTCCATGTCCTCCTCCTCGACCAGACTCTGTAGACTTATGAAGGAATGAGTAGCCATCTGGTGACGCCTCAGCT
This sequence comes from Erpetoichthys calabaricus, assembly GCF_900747795.2. Taxonomy (NCBI): domain Eukaryota; kingdom Metazoa; phylum Chordata; class Cladistia; order Polypteriformes; family Polypteridae; genus Erpetoichthys; species Erpetoichthys calabaricus. Next base: position 310,268,089 of record NC_041396.2, on the reverse strand, counting down.
AGGGGGACAGTGTCACATTTACTAAGCCAGGTTTCAGTGAGAAGACACAGATCAGATTTTGTACTTAATATAATATCATTTAACAAAACAGCTTTAGTGCCAAGAGAGCAAATGTTCAATAAGCAGCATTTAAAACTGCATTCTTCTTTCTGAACTGCTGATATATTTTTTGTTTTAATTTGAAGTAAATTTCTATTACAGATGCCCCTGGTGGAGGGTCTGTTTTTATCTCTTGGTCTAATTATACACCTTATTTTTTGGTTATCAAGTAATTTAAGGTTTGCATCAAGACTAAATTTACTGGATGCTCCACAGCAGGAATTATGGGTAACAGCTTCAGGATAGTAACAGGTGGGATAAACAACAGCCTGTGATTTAAGATTACATGACTGCGGCCTGGATGGTGCTCTAATCAGTCAGCCAGGCAGTTTTGCTGCCATATTTTAGGATAACACATAAGATCCCCTCCAGTTAGGATGAAGACCATCTCTTTTGAAAAATTCAGGCCTTTCCCAAAAATCATCCCAATTGTTCACAAAGGCTATGCTTTTATCTGCACACCAGGTTTCGAGCCAGCAGTGAAGGGAATGCAATCTGCTATAAATCACATCCTCTCTATATAATCTTGGTAAGAGGCCAGATACAACTAAATTCCGACATGATCTTTTAGCTTTGGTGCATAGAGAGATGAAGTTCCTCTTTAATACCTCAGATTGCTGTAAATAAATATCATTAGTGCCGACATGCAGCAATAAGGTAGATACTTCTCTATGTCAGAAATCTTGGCCCCTGCGAGGCATTTAACATTAACTGCTGGTTTAACATAGTTTGGAAATCTAACATTCCGCACTATGGAATCGCCAATTATGAGCACTTTCTTATTCTCAGATTCCACAGGTGCGCTGCGGAGTTCTGAGAATCTGTTCTGGGTCTGAATTGGTGACCTGGGTGCCGAGGGACTAAATTTTGGCTTCTTAGACCCCCATCTTACTGTTACCCACTCGCCCTGTGGCTGAATTGGTGCTGCTGACTTCGGCCGGGCACTGACTACAGTGGGACTTGGACAGACTGAAGCCAAATCAGAAGTAGCCGAATTGTCTAAACAAACCGAGTCGGTCCAATTTCTGGTTTGCCTAAGTGCTATCAGGTTCCTAACGCGGTCCTCCAATTTGCATATTTTCCAGACAAACTCTAAATTAACTAAACACTTTTGGCAGGTGAAGCTGTCTACACTGTCAGACGGAAAACCTGAACTGTACATACTGCAGGACACACAACATATAAATGTGCCCTCAACGGGCAGAGAGCAGATAGAACTTACGTTTAGCGCTGATATCATCTTCTCCGTTTCTGTAGTAACTTCAGTGCTTCGGCGTTTTCCGTGTTCAGCTGAATCACTAAGAGACTTTCGGGTTTAAGTTTCCACCACCCACTGAGCGATCGACTTTCATTTCTCACTGCCAGTTATTTCACCTGGTCTGCTGTCGGGTTTACTTCAGTTGAACTTACTTGGGTGTTTGCTCTCTGCTTCCACTGCTACTCCGAAGAGGTGTGGCCTGAAAGAGAGAAAGAGAATTAAAATTGAATTGGTTAAAAAATAAATGCTGCCTCTAATTACCTGTTTTTTATATTCTACTAATTATATTCAAATGAAGTTGTATCGCTGTCTGATTTGGCCGATCATTTGGTGGGTCAGGGTCAGGTTCATCATATCGCATCTCTACAGGCAAGCCACGATTGTGTGCCATATTTTGTCGCCTGCTATATGCTTGAACAATGCGATACACTTTCTGTGGACCATAAGCAGTACATTAATGCAGTGGAATGGAGGATTTGCTTTCTATTTACATAACCAAATTCATTCTCTGAAGGTGCCTTTACAGTGAAGTATCTGCGCCAAGTGCCACAACAGATCGATTCTCTACTCTTTACATGGCTCTTTCAGGTGACTTGCTAGCTTTTAAAGGACTGCTTGCCTTTTGCCGCACAAATTGGAAAACGCACTTGCAGCTGTTCAGAGCTGCTGTTTTTATAGTCTCTCCTGCTATAGATGATCTAATGCCGGCTCATTCTTTTGGTGATTCATCCCTGTCTGATGTAACTTGTAATAGCAATGTGCATGCAGTTGAACTCTCTGATTACATTTGGAAAACTGGATGTTGTTATGAATTGATCTTTTATGATTCCCAGTTCAACCACAGTGTAAGGAAATCTTATATATCTGATTGACAAGCAGATAATACTATCTTATACAGCTGTCATGGCACGACTCTGTGATGTTTGTGAAATACCCAATCGGTTTACGTCGAAAAGCTCCTGAGTGGATTGAACTTGCAAAGGAGGAGGTAGAGCACAACTCCTCAAAATCTGCCTTTGTAAAGCCAGCACCAGTTCAGCACCCAGCACCAAGATGAGAGCGCTTGGAAATCAAAATCGACTTAGAAGCCAGACATCATCATCTATAAATGTGTGCTCTTTTCTAATTCTTCCATTTGCAATGTCTTCTAACAATGCTAAAGTAGCTATGGTAGTTGGAATAGTTTGGCCTTTCCGTGCACTGTTATATTGTTACTGAATGATTACAATCAAGTGCCTTAAATTTGTAAACAATGTGTAATTAATTTCAGTGTATTTGATAAATTCCCAGTTATTGTACAAATCTGAAAAAATGGAGACCACACAGAAACAGTAGCACTGCTTTGACGCTGGGAGCTGCCAGTTTAGAAAACCGAGCAGAAACTGGCGTATGCAAGGCAGGAGGATGCTGTCAAAATGTGTGCAACTTTACGTCAAGTTTAGTTTTTATACAGCTCAAAGTGAGTGAGGAAATGGGCGTACGCAACATTTTTGTGCGTCTGCAACATTTATACATGAGGCCCCTGAACATTTAATGCTAAGAACCCTTTTATGGATGGGATTTATGAGGTTGGGTTGGGAGTATGAATAGGAATAAGCATATGTCTGCAATGGCATGAAAACTAATTTTAATTTCATGCAAGGCACTGTATTATTATTATTATTATTATTTACTTATTACTTTATTACTTACTTTAATATTTACTTATTTGATTGATACCTTTATCTAACATTACTTGCAACATTTTACACACAATTCATTTTTAATGTCATTTTTAATTTTTCCAATTGGAGCAAGGCAGCTGAAGTGATTACTCATAGTCACACATTGTCAGTAGCGAGATTTCAGCTTATAACATCAGTTTTGTTGCATACATGGCACAATAGTAATCTGGGGCCTAATTAATAACACTGTGCTTAGAATTTACACTAAAACATGGTGTACGAACAAAAGCAGAAATGTGCATACACACAAAAAAATCCGGATGCATAATTCTGTGCGTACGCCAACTTGCACATTCTTCCGCTACATAAATCCCGTTCAGCGTGAAAAGTAATACACGTGCACACGTCTGCTGCTACTCCCCAACTCCTCCCAGAATTACACCTCTTTGAATATGAAAATCAATATAAATAGCCCTTAAACTCAGCCTTCTGTGAAAACAACAACATTTATTTATATAGCTCATTTTCATACAAAAAGTAGCTCAAAGTGCTTTACATAATGAAGAAAAGAAAAATAACAGACAAAATAAGAAATTAAAATAAGACAATATTAGTTAACATAGAAAAGGAGTAAGGTCCGATGGCCAGGGTGGACAGTAAAAACAAAAAAAAACTCTAGAAGACTGGAGAAAAAAATAAAATCTGTTGGGGTTCCAGGCCACGAGACCACCCAGTCCCCTCTGGGAATTCTACCTAACATAAATTAAATAGTCCTCTTTGTAGTTAGGGTTCTCACAGAATCACTTGATGCTGATGGTCATACAGACTTCTGGCTTTTAATCCATCCATCATTGTTGGAACATCATGGTACTTTGAGTAGATGGTGGTGGCGCAAGCCACCACCAAAAGGACACCGGAAAAGGACACAGAAGAGAGAGTAGGGGTTAGTACAGATTTTAGAGCCACCATGAAAAGTTATTATAATGAATTGGATATACAGAGTGTCAGGATTTAATTAACAGTGAAGTTATGAGAAGGCCATGTTAAAGTAATGTGTTTTCAGTAGTTTTTTAAAGTGCTCCACTGTATTAGCCTGGCGAATTCCTACTGGCAGGCTATTCCAGATTTTAGGTGCATAACAGCAGAAGGCCACCCGCCTCACCACTTCTTTTAAGTTTTGCTCTTGGAATTCTAAGGAGACACTCAGTTGAGGATCTGAGGTTACGATTTGGAATATAAGATGTCAGACATTCCCATATATAAGATGGGGTGAGATTATTTAAGGCTTTATAAACCATAAGCAGAATTTTAAAGTCAATCCTGAATGACACAGGTAACCAGTGTAGTGACATCAAAACTTGAGAAATGTGCTCTGATTTTCTTTTCCTGGTTAGGATTCTAGCAGCAGCATTCTGTACTAGTTGCAAACGATTTATGTCTTTTTTGGGTAGTCCTGAGAGGAGTGCGTTACAGTAATCTAGCCGACTGAAAACAAACGCGTGAACTAATTTCTCAGCATCTTTCAATGATATAAGAGGTCTAACTTTTGCTATGTTTCTTAAGTGAAAAAATGCTGTCCTAGTGATTTGATTAATATGCGATTTATAATTTAGATTATAGTCAACAGTTACCCCTAAGCTTTTTACCTCCGTTTTGACTTTTAGTCCAAATGTAACCGGTTTATTTCTAATAGCCTCATTGTATCCATTATTGCCAATCACTAAGATTTCAGTTTTCTCTTTATTTAACTTGAGAAAGTTACTATTCATCCATTCTGAGATACAAGTTAGACATTGTGTTAGTGAATCAAGAGAATCGGGGTCACCAGGTGCTATTGATAAATACAGCTGTGTGTCATCAGCATAGCTGTGGTAGCTCACGTTGTGCCCTGAGATAATCTGACTTAATGGAAGCATGTAGATTGAGAAGAGCAGCGGACCCAGGATAGAGCCTTGTGGAACACCATATCGGATATCATGTGTCTTTGAGTTGTAATTACCACAACTAACAAAGAATTTTCTCCCTGCCAGGTAGGATTCAAACCAATTTAAGACCCTGCCAGAGAGGCCCACCCATTGACTAAGGCGATTTCTAAGAATATCATGATCGATGGTGTCAAATGTGGCACTCAGATCTAAGAGGATGAGAACAGATAAATGGCCTCTGTCTGCATTTACCCGCAAGTCATTTACTACTTTAACAAGTGCAGTTTCTGTGCTGTGATTTGTTCTAAAACCTGACTGAAATTTATCAAGAATAGCAGGTTTATTGAGGTGCTCATTTAACTGCATAATGACTGCCTTCTCCAGAATTTTACTTAAGAAAGGCAGGTTAGAGATGAGTCTAAAATTTTCAAGAGCAGAGGGGTCGAGATTATTTTTCTTGAGTAGGGGTTTAACTACAGCAGTCTTAGGACAGTCTGGGAAGACCCCTGTATCTAATGACGAATTTACTATGTCAAGAACATTATCAATTAGCACGCCCGATACCTCTTTGAAAAAATTTGTTGGTATTGAGTCAAGGACGCAGGTGGAGGGTTTTATTTGAGAAATTATTTTATGTAAATCAGGTAAATCTAGCCTAGTGAAAGAGTTTAATTTGTTTATAACGGAATACTGGGGTTTAGGAGGATCCTTAGTGTTGGGGAGATTACTATGTTATTTCTAATATCATTAATTTTTTGATTGAAAAATACAGCAATAGCAGTGATATAATCAACAAAAGGAATTATTTCGAGTGACACAGTGGCAGAGTAATTCATAAGTTCAAGTTCAGAAAGTTGCAAAGTGCCCGAAATAAATAAGAAGTGGTCAGGTATCAAAATCACCGCGAAAAGGCAAGTCGTAGCCCACCGTCTGAGCGTCATATGGAATCGTATTAGGGTGAAGAGAAAAGAAAAACAAAATAGGGACAGAGTTGAAAAAAATGTCCAAATGTCAACTTTAATCTCGAAATTTCCACTTTAATCACATAGTTTATTTTGTCATTAACTCTTTTAGGGCTAATTTTTTTTTTGTTTCTTTTCTCCCAGGGCTGAATATTTTTCCAAAAACTAACATTTTTTAAAAAAGAACACAAAGCAATATTTTAACATATCAAATCAACAAAAAATATTTCCTTTTGACAAATGTTACTGTCTTGCATGTTGTATGAGCCTGCATACTCTATGATTTTACATACATATCACATACATTTTACACAGCAAAGTCCTGCAAAGTCTGATCTCGCTCAAAGCAGCCAATTTCAGTCATTGCCACATTGCACTCCTTACAATATGTGTTGCTTTGGTGCCTATTTTTCAATTGTCTGTTGCTGCACTTTCTCACATATATTGTTAGTGTGTTCTGTAGAGAGACAAGAGACCCATCTGCCATCGTGCCATGCCACTGCCACCAAGTTTTCTGCCTGCATGAAAACCATATTGTCACCTCTTTCATCTTCTGAAACTTTATGAACTTTATGTATGGCATTATAGCCTGGCTCACCCCATGGGATTTGCTTCTGTTTATTACAGAAGTGAATAAAACTTTGCATCACCACGCTGCATAACCTGTCCAAAGCCACCAGGGGACAAAGCACATTTGGACCAATGCTCTCTGAAGTTATATCACCAGTTCTGTCCCATCTCTATTTGTAATGCCACAGCACGCTTCATCTCGTCTTTTGTTGTGGGTTTCCACTTTGAAAAACGAGAATGCGATGCAACCGCAGCCCGCGATTCAAAAAATTTCTCTGCCTACCTGTTTGTCTCGTCTGACAGTAGCTGAAAAGCAGCATCAGGAGAGAGCAGCCTGAAGTACAGCAGCTGGTGATCTGTCGTGTCCAACAGCAAGCCATGCCGTCTTGTGAAGTCCTGTAGCCAGATCGGCTCTCAACGGATCAATGTCTGTGTATTTATCCCATGCGAACCTTGCCCTAGTTGCATCGGCTGCGCGAAGGAGCTCAACTGGCAGCAGATCCGCTGGCACGGCATCGGCTGGTGTTTGATCAGCTGATGCTGGCTTCTCACTCTCTTGCTCGATCTCCTGATCACTGTCAATAAAATCCGATTCTGAGTCCAACTCCGCGATAATGCGCAAAACATCGTCTGCCGAGTGTTTTCTTTTCTGCACTCGCCTCGCTCCCTTGTCACATGTCGATGCCATCTTGCCATTGTTTACATTTCGCAACTCACACACACGCAAGGATTAGTTGCAGAGTCAATGAGCCTAGCATTCCTCCGAGCACAGAGGGAATGCCTGTGACGTGACAGTGAGATTTGTCGCAATTAACAGCTGATATCCCTGGATGTCGACTTTTGTCGACATGCGCCCTCAACCCCTCCTGTCGACAAAAGTTGACATCCGCCCTAAAAGAATTAATTAATGTAGAAATACTGATAGCTACAACTAATAAGGAGCATATTGTTAAAAAACTCTATTTTGATACATCTGCAGCTTCAAAGTTTGCTAGCAATCTAAACAACCAGTACATTTGTAATGGTAAATAAAATAATGATAATAATTTATATAGTAATGTTGAAAACTTTAATGCTAAAGTGAGAGCTGCCACTGACATAGTCTCTCCTGAAAAGACAGTAAAAAAATCCTCTAGCACTTTTACACTATGGGAGACCCAAAGAGTGTCTGATTTAAATCAAACATGCTGGAGAGCTGAGCATAAATGGAGAAAAACTAAATTGATAGTTCACAATGAAATACTGATACAGATAAGTTTTAAACTTCATTAAAATAATGTATATTGTTAATAATTAAAAATGTGAGGACACGATGGAGAGTGGTAGTGACGAGCTTAATGATTCTTCCTGCCTAGCCGGGACTGGCACGACACTGGATGGATAGATGGATGGAATAATTAAACATTGTCGCAGGTGGCTGGGGGGGCACCCGGAAGTGCTGGGGGGAAGAGGAGCAGGGACACCCGGAATGCTTCCGGGTATGCAGCCGGCACTTTCGCCACACTGGGGAGTGCCGGTGGAAGATTGCCGGGAAGCACCTGGAGCATATCCAGGTGCATATAAAAAGGGGCCACCTCCCTTCATACGTTGGACTTGAGTCGGGAGTGAAGAGAGGACGAGGTCTCTGGAGGAGAGAAGGAGGCGGCCTGAAGAAAAGGCATTGTGTGTGTTGGCCAGGACTTTGGGGACTTGGGGACTGTGAGCACTTGTAAATAATGGAGCACTTATATAATAAACATGTGTGGGGTGATTCAAACGTGTCTGCCTGTCTGTGTCCGGGTCATGTTCCACAACATGTACTACGAAAATGTTTCAATGTTCCAAAAAAGTTTTGAAGAATCGGCATTCTAAGCATACAGATGGCTTGGCATCCATTACTGATCGTGTGGTGATTGGTTACTTGGAGAAAGAAAAGGAAGGACAGGAACTGTTAATAAATTAAATTATTAATAAATTATTTAATCGAAGGTCGCGCACGGTGCAGCAAGCATCTTGCAGGAGGCAGGAACAATCTCTGGGCAGGGCGCCAGCTTGTCACTATCACTGTGCCACAGTGTCCCTATGTTTAATACATGCTTTAATTCCTATCATTATGAAAATGATATAAAGTATACATCTTAGTATTTAAATTGTTCAGAGAGCTATAATATCATGTAATGCAAGTCATTCTGTGTCCTGTTGGAGGAAGAGAAAGCCCAATTAAGAAGCACATAGTGATTCACACACATAGACTACATAGAAGAACATATACAATACGAAAAGCATTTAATGTGCTACTTTAGTTACGATAGGGTTTGACAAACTAGTAAATTAAACGATTTTAAGATGAAGTGTATGACATTCTACTTTAACACAAATAACTTAATTACCATTCTTCCAAGACCTTAAATATGCTCTTATTAAATGTTAGAGCATTAACCAACAAGACTTTTCACATCAACGATCTTATTAGTCATAGGAAAATTGACTTTCTTACATTAAGCGAATAGTGCAGTGTTTAAATTGAATCGGCACCTCTGAATTACAACTTTACTTATTTGGTTCGCCAAAGTAAAAAAGGTGGTGGCTTAGCAAGAATTTACTCAAGGTGGTTAAAGTATAAAGATGCCAGCTTTGGTACGTTTGCATCTTTTGAGTATCTTTCATTGTTATTCAAGGAGTTTATATATAATAAATATATACTATAATATATATAATAAATACTGTTGTGTCTTTCATTGAGGAATTGTCAGACTTAATATCAATTATAATTACTAACTATGACGGGTTCCTAATTATTGGCGACTTTAATTTTCATATCGATAAACAGTGTGACTCGAAAGCAAAAGAATTCATGAACCTCCTACACTCTTTTGATCTGAGCCAGCTAGTTAGGCAGTCAACAAACGAGGGTCATAAGTTGGATTTAGTTATTACTAAAGGATTTAAAGTTGATTTGAGACAGATAATGAATATCAGTTTATCTAACCATCTATTCATATTAATGCCTCTTTGCATAGGTTTTTTAATTTAATCTATAGTCTGTTGTTAAAGTTTTAATACAGTTTAGTACAGTCTATCATCTAGAGGTGAAATGGTAATTTTTCGCATTTATGATGCTCTGTCTGGGTTTTTTACTTAGACTGAGGTTGATTATTATAGTGTTAATGCAGTGCACCTTTGAGGAAGAGCTGGCTACAGAGTTATCTTATTCTAGCAAGCAATTATGGAATGAATTTGGATTAGAATTACATAGTCAGGAGAGACAAATTACCTTTGAGATGTTTTTGGAGTGGATCCGGGTGCTGAATCTATTAGGATGCTGAAGAAACAGGACCTATCCCAGAAGAGATTCCAGTTGTCCACAAACCTGATGTTTTCTCCATCACAGAAGCTTTTCATCTAGTTGTTTAATACCAGCAGACAACTGTATTATTCATCTGATCTTCTAGCCAGAGGTAATGGACCTGAAATGCAGATTCTCTCAGCAAGGGTCCTCTCCTTCATGGCATTAATAAGTGCTGTGAAACCCTCTTTAAGAACCACCGACTGTCGGTATTGCATGTCGTTTACTCCCACATGTATTATGATGGATCCCTCTGCCCTTTCCTTGTGCCTCTCAACAACTGTCTGCTCTCTTCTCGTAATATCTCATACACAGATACCCGGAAAACAAGAAGCAAAAGATCTTTGTTTAGGGAAAGAACAACTGAGATTTCGTACAGTGGAATCCCCAATAATAAATACATCAAGTGGGGCTGCTGACACACTGGGGGAGCGGAGAGTGTTAAAACGGCTCTGGATGGAGATGCTTGCATGAGCCGATGGAGGTGATCTAGCCTTATGGCTAAAACAGGCCGATTGCCTCGTTGTCTTCGTTATCGCTTCGAAAGGGTGAAAGAGTAAAACTCAATTAGCCCTGAAAGTGAGTGGCACGGCGTGGAGTCGAAATTGCTGAATCAGGATGAGCTCTGATGATTTCAGCTGCCGAAGAGGATTCTTTCAACAGGCAAGCCTTCAGTTCAATCACCTGTGTCCATCTATTAAGGAGTTGCTGAATTTGGTTCTGAAGGGCCTGGAGTTCTTCAACAATGTGCTGCATCTCACCGTTTGCCATTGTTCACTTCCTCTTCCACTTCGTGTCCTAAGAAAGAAAGAGAGAGTATGTGATAGTCACAGCATTTCGTGGAGTAGATTCTTCTCCTCCATAATTTATCTTTATATATTTAAAGAGAAGATGGCAAAAAGATATCTCTGATTTATATACACATATCTGTTACTCCTTTAAAGATCTGATTCAAAAAAGAAGCATTTGAAATATGCCTATAATTCATTAATAGATATTTGTAATTTAATTAAAAATATCTTTAAATCATTTAAACAAACCTTAAGATAATTAGCGAGTTCTTAAAATACTTCAAGGACACCTTCATGTAATTTTGAGATTGAATGATTTCCATGTATTTCTAAAATGATCAATTAAACTCCTAAGTTCCTGACTCAATCAAACTCAGAAGAGAAACCAGGCGCTGTGAGTAGCAAGTCCTAAATATTCTGTCATAAAGACATCTGTTGGCCTTTAAATCAACGGTGATGGAGAAACTTGCACATTTGAGGCTGGACAAAGCCTTTGAAAATTATGTGTCTGAGCACATCCACTGGAGCTGCCAGCGGTCAATGGCTGCTCTAAGCTTACAGGGAGACGTACAAAGAAATGGAGTTCAGGTTAAGAGAGCTGGCTGAGTGTTGGTCACACTGCCCCATGTTTTCCATTTCTACATAGTGGCTACGAAATCTTCTATCAGAGCAGCTGATTTACAAGATGTTCCAGTATCAGATGAGCATTTCACAGTAACACGGGTTCAAGGCACTCGACTCCAGCTGCTTCAGACTGACATGTTTAGTGGAGGGCTTTGAAAGACAGATGTGACTTCTTACTTTCCACAGGAACACAAATCTGTTAGGAAGTGACCTGCTTTGTAAATGGAGATGTATTTTAAAAATTTACTTTTGATGACATCTAATTAGGAACCCCGGAGGGTTACCTTAAAATCCATCCATCCATTATCCAACCTGCTATATCCTATCTACAGGGTCATCGGGGTCTGCTGCAGCCAATCCCAGCCAACACAGGGTGCAAGGCAGCAAACAAACCCTGGGCAGGGCGCCCGCCCGCACGCACACACTCCAAGGACAATTTAGAACCGCCAATGCACCTAACCTGCATGTCTTTGGTCTGTGGGAGGAAACCAGAGTACCAGGAGGAAACCCACACAGACATGGGGAGAACATGCAAACTCCACGCTGGGAGGACCCGGGTCTCCTAACTGCTAGGCAGCAGTGCTACCCACTGCTCCACCATGCCGCCCTACCTTAAAATGATTTAAGAAATCCTAAACCAAGAATCAGTTCATTTGTCTGGATTGAATATTTCTGGCACCCAAGGCTCAAATTACAGAGAGGACATTAGTCACGGCTCTTGTGTGCCCCTTTTTACCTCATGATCACTTAGTTCAAGATCCTGCACATTTCTGGGCTGTGTCGGATGGCCGGGACCCGTGCCCGGTCAGTACGCCCCAGTAGTATAATGCAGGAACTTTCTGTCAAAATGATTGATTACCTTAAGCCCCGCCCCATTTTCTCTGATTGGTGGATTTGAATGCTGTCCCGCCCCCTTTTGACTGAAGACCTAAGCCCCGCCCCTATTCTTTGATTGATGGCTGGGAAGGATGTGTCCTGCCCCCGCCCCCAACCACCTATTTACCCCACCCCCACCCACCTGTTTGCCCCAGGAAACTGTCAAGAGCAGACTTGATGGATGTCTGCCCCTCCTTCACCCCGGCCCCCCTCTCCCGAGGACAAGTCCAGGCATGTTAGGGAAGGACCCTGCTGTCCACACCTATTGGTGGCCCCTTCTATTTCCTTACCCACTTCTACTGAGGACAGGCCCAGAACAAGTTTCAGCCGGAGCGATCTGCCTTATAGCCGTTCTTGCCTCTACTGTTTTGGGGTAAGAAATCCTGTATCTATTATTTAAAATATCTATTACTTTAAATAATAGATATTATTATCTATATTATTATTATCTAAACTTTGAGTTATCACTTGTAAACCGTATTTATTATTTTATCTAAGTCAAGCAGAGAAAGACCCCAGAATGTCTCTGCGCTGACAAGTTATCCTGCTGTTAGCAGCCCATGCTCTCTACACAGTTGACACATGAGAACTGAGCAGACAGCCTCTGCGTACGCCCCCCGAGATGACCAGATCTGAAGCTCTAAGCGTGTAGTTCGAAATACAAGCTGACAGGATCTCTGTCTACACAGAGACTCTCGGAGCTGACAACCTCTGCGCGCCCCCGCTAGATCCAGCCAGTGTCAGCCACAGGCCTGGAAACGGACAGCCCCCTGCTGCGTTCTGCGCACGCGTGTTTGTTAACAGCTGTGTGTAAGTTCCCCCCCACCCTACCCCCGGAACGGGAGGTGCGCACTAAGTTCGCTCGCGCGCAGCACCTCAGTCTGGGAGAACAAGTTATGTGTGTAACTTTTAAAGTTAAGGGATTTTTTTTTTATTCTAAAATATCTTAGATTATATCTATTTAGTTAGCATGTCGGCCCTGTTCACTTTCAATATATGTGGTATATGTCCCTGTCCAGGGGTTTCTTGTCAAAAGGTTAAAATAAATCAGAGATCCAAAATATCCCTGTTGAAACAGCAACATTTGTTATTAAGTGTATAGGTTCGTCTTGCATTCTGATTCTTAAAGCTGTATCAAACTATTGTTAATTTCAAAGAAAATGCAGCCAATCATTTTGCTTATAACTAAATTAAATAAATCTTATAAACAGAACCCAGTGCTTGATAATACTTAACACTAATGGATATCACTAAAGGCTACTTCTGTGCTTTATTCAGTTTTAATATTTAATATTTTTAATATGTTTTATTTAAAAAATAACTCTTTAAGACATATTCAGACTATTCCAGACTGCACATGTCATTTTATTATTTATTTCAAAAGGTTTCTTTTCATGCTGGTTTTGTCATCTATTAATGTTTTTTATACATCACGGCAGTTTTTCAAATTGTAATAACTCCTTTATAACTCCACTTTTTCATGTGATTATTTACTTCATAATTAATTTTATTTATTTAATTGTTTTGGCACAAATGTCCTTACCATCAAGACTACCGGTCTAGTTAATATTCTAAACTCCAATATTTAATGTTCTTCCTGAATCAGGAGGAACACAAGCCTCACTTTTAGTGCCAGATAAGATTCTAACAATAACAGGCTAATGTTAATTAGCATCATACTAGCAGATGTTAAATAATGTTTTCCCCAACTCTTTGCAACCCCGTGGAACTGCCTAAACAGGTGACAGTTTAACTGATAATATACCGCAGAACACGTAGGTTCTGTTGTAGTGTGATGTGAGCTTGGGGTGATCCCATGTTGATCCGGTCTTAATATGTTTTTTAATCTCCTCTGTGACTTAGTATTTGTAAATTTTAGTTTTTACTATCTTATATTTGAAACATTGACTCGCCCATATCCCATTTTGGAATAATAATGTCTAGCTTAACTCTGCCCTTGACTGTGATCACCACACAAACCCTGGTCCTTTGACTCGTATTCAAGAAGATTGCAGACACTTGTTGACTCTTGGAATCACAGTTCAAACTTACATCTCCTTCACCCTGAATGCTACTAAAACAAAGGGTGCTTTTTCACAAACAGAGGGGAAAAGCAGTTTTCAAGGATAACTGTCCTATGTAACCTGGACTACATAAAAGAAAGAATAAACCTCACAGTTTTAGTAAAATTTTAATCCTTATGTTAACACATATAATAGATATTATGTAAGCTCCAGCTTCCAGCGACCTTTTAAACGCTACGGAAATTGAACTGAATAAACAAATGAAATTCATACTTGAACGTGGTGGCTTGACCTCCGATGCAAAAGTAAAACTTTATATGACAGTCTTGCAAAGATACCCGACCTTTGTGAAAAAAGCGGATAAAGAAACAGGTACCACAGAAAAATGTATACATACAAACTTTTTAAAGTCTAAAGACATAACTAAAACAGACAGCCAGGTCTCAGGTTCCCTGTGTATTAAGATATAATCTTAATCTTAATAGTATAATCTTATACTATTCATTTACCCCATTATTCAACAATACACTTGATATGTCTAAAAATCATCCGGACTTTTAACGTTTATAATAATCAAACATAGGCCCTACCGTGATCCTGGTTGTCGGTGCTCTGTGCAGAATGGTCTGCATGAACAATAATTACATCTAAACCTTTGGGCGGACACCGAGAAGTCCGGTATTTTTAAAAAAGGAGCCTTTGTTATGCGTAGATTTCTTTTAGCAAATGTCTGGCCTCACTTTAAGTTCGTTTTAAACTGAACCTGGAAGGTACGAACTTATGTTAAAGTAATTATGTGTGAACATCTTTTGTGTCAGCATAAGGATTGAGCAGCTGAATCACACCCCCCATCTCCCCTTAGCTTTAGGCTGCCTGAGCTGGTGGCGATTGTTTTAAAGCACCTTTCTCTATCCCCAGAATGACTGCATGTTGAAGGCAATCTAACGTTTAGACAATTAAACGCTTGCTTCCAGAATATGTTTCCTTAGGACCAGCTGATATATGTATTGGAAATACTTTTTAAATAAATTATACACCCGAGGATAGCTTTTTATATGTAATTTAAAAGAACTGTTGCAAAAGTCTGTGTGATTTTTGCAAGGCTTATATCGAACTATATTTAAAAGGGTTTGAAAAAAGGTTTTAGATCGATTTTTATACAAATTATAAACCCAAGGTTAGAATTTTATACGTCTCAAACGTTCTTTAAAAGGGTGCTGATGCCTATTATTTAACTGTGTGTGACTTTTACAAGTCTTATGTCGAACTAGTTATCTCGTGTTTTACCTAGATAAGTGAAACATACTCCGTGCGTCTCATGGACTGACGAGAAACGCGTTCTGTTCACTTCGGGATTATCAGAGTACACTTCTAACGTTTAGAAAACTATTCGCAATGTGTTTCCTTAGGGCAGCTGATTATTTAAAATGTGAGGTGCTTGATAGAAATGGGATTGTTTTAGATATACAAATTATAATTATATTAATTATTATAATTACAAATTATACATTCGTGGATATCTTTTTTAGACTTCTCAGACGTGATTTAAAAGGTCCCTGTTGCCTACTATTTAACTGTGTGGGTGTGATTTTTAAAATCCCTTAACTTTAAAAGTTACACACATAACTTGTTCTCCCGGACTGAGGTGCTGTGCGCGAGCGAACTTAGTGCACACTCCCGTTCCGGGGGGTAGGGTGGGGGGAACTTATGCACAACTGTTGAGAAACGTGCGTGCGCAGAACGCAGCAGGGGGCTGTCAGTTTCCAGGCCTGTGGCTGACACTGGCTGGATCTAGCGGGGGCGCGCAGAGGTTGTCAGCTCTGAGAATCTCTGTGTAGACAGAGATCCTGCCAGCTTGTATTTCGAACTACACGCTTAGAGCTTCAGATCTGGTCATCTCGGGGGGCGTACGCAGAGGCTGTCTGCTCAGCTCTCATGTGTCAACTGTGTAGAGAGCATGGGCTGCTAACAGCAGGATATCTTGTCAGTGCAGAGACTGTCTGGGGTCTTTAGATAGATAGATAGATAGATCTGCTTGACTTAGATAAAATAATAAATACGGTTTACAAGTGATAACGCAAAGTTTAGATATTTAAAGTAATAGATATTTTAAATAATAAAATATCCTCGGTAGAAGTGGGTAAGGAAATGGAAGGGGCCACCAATAGGTGTGGATGGCAGGGTCCTTCCCTAACATGCCTGGACTTGTCCTCGGGAGAGGGGGGCCGGGGTGAAGGAGGGGCAGACATCCATCAAGTCTGCTCTTGACAGTTTCCTGGGGCAAACAGGTGGGTGGGGTGGGAACAGGTTCAAGGAAGGGGCAGACATCCATCAAAAGGCCCTTGACAGTTTCCTGGGGTAAACAGGTGGTTGAGGGGGTGGGATGCATCCTTCCCAGCCACCAATCAGAGGAAAGTGGCGGGGCTTACGGTCATCAGTCGAAAGGGGGCGGCGACAACATTCAAATCCACCAATCAGAGAAAAGGGGGTGGGGCTTAAGGTCATCAATCATTTTGACAGAAAGTCCCTGCATTATACTACTCGCCCCTTTGTCACTAAATCCGTGGAAGCAGCCATGGGAGCGATGCTATGTCCCTCAGAACCTTCGTTGGTAGCCCCCCGGGTTGCGTTGGGGCCACTTTCGTGGAACACCGGAGCTCATCCTGGTTGGGCTCCGTGGCCTCCGCCAGGGGGAGCTGCATACAGCTTCATGGGTTACTGAGCCCGTCTGGGCGGGACCGCAGCCACACCTGGAAGTGCAGCCTGAATTCGGTCAACAAGCACCTACAGCACTTCCGGGTGGGCTATAAGAGGAGCCTGCAGCCACTACTCAGGGCGCCAGAGTCAGGAGTAGGAGGACGAAGCTGGCCTTGGAGGAGTAGTGGAGGAAGAAGAGTGTGGTTTGGGGTGATTTACTTTGTATGTTCTTTTGGGACTGTGTTGGGCCTGTGGGACACAGGGAGAACGTGTCGCACAGGTGAAGAAAAATAAATCTTTTTGTTTATTTTTCATGTGTTTCTGGTGTGAGTCTGTGTTGTGTCGACGCCTAAATAGCGCCTTTGCCACAGGGCACAAGATCTGAGAAAATAAGAAATGTGACAAATTTGAGAGACTATTCATTGCATTAGCAAATGGCTAATCTGTCCCAGTGTCACCCTTAGATACTTCTTAACCCTTAAACTGCCACTTACTTTGGGGGGGGGGTTAAAGCACACCTGGACGCCAAATACTTCTTTGCTGCACTTTTGAAGGAAACGTCACAATTCATTTTATTTGCCTTTTTGTTTGGGCAATGAAAGTGTTGTGTTAAAAGTGAGATGCTCTCTGTGGAGCCTGTCCATATTACAGCGTAGTCTTATAAACCCCCTCCTCATGTCCACTAATATCCTCTGAAACCTGAAGAAAAAGAGGACATGCATCTTGTGATAACGCTGCTGATTAAGAAAGAATTATAGTTTCATATAAACTTCATTGCAACACCCCATCTTCCCTGTCCAGAAAGCAGAGATAGGCACATGGAGGTTTATATGAGATTTACCAGCAATTAATGCCTGTGTTATTCTGTGGTTCCCAGAAGCCTCCAATCCATCCACTGTTTATGGAGGGAATGTAAATTAATAATTCAGTTGAAGAACGTAGAGCCAACCAGACATTGAAATGTTTATAATAAACTGTCATTCTCTGTTTCATTTTGGTTCATTCATGTGAATATTAGAAGATTTCACCAACAGAATGTCACAATTTATACCCTTCACAGAAAATAATGGAGGAGTGCAGCAGAGGACTGGTAATGGATAACTGGCCTCTGTGTGTGTGTGTTTACCCAGCGATGGACCAATGCTTGCTGGGAATGGCACCTGCTGCCCCGTCACACTGCACTGGATAAGCAGTTTAAGAAGATGGATGATGAAATGTTGTTCTGTAAATCTTAGTATAAGAAGAAAAACTGTGTGAGTAACAGCATTAAAATAAGCAGTGAAAGCGGGGGTCCGGAGTAGCCTTCTCTCACTGACCGCCATCACAAACAAGTGGTAAAGAAGGCCAATTCAATTCTATCACACAGCAGCCATCTTCTGTCACCAAAATGTCACTTGTGGCCATCACTCTGCTGATTTAGGGTCTCAAGCGTGAAGACCCCCAGACTGAAGTCCTCTTTTATCTCAGAGCTCTCAGCCTTCTGAATTCTAGTAGCTGCAGGAGTCCTGCGAACTTCTGAGTTATTATTGTGTGCTCTTTGTTATTATTGTTCAAGAATCGTTATTCTGATTTGTAGAAGTCTTATGGTGTTGTACCGTGTTAGCCATTATGAATGTAGAGAAAAGTCAAGCAAAATGACACCATTTATTGGCTAACTAAAAAAAATTACAATATGCCAGCTTTCAAGGAAACATCTTGCCTGAAGAAGGGGCCTGAGTTGCCTCGAAAGCTTGCATATTGTAAACTTTTTAGTTAGCCAATAAATGGTGTCATTTTGCTGGACTTTTCTCTGTCTTCTGGGATAATAAAAGTCTTCTGCTGTCCTGAAGAGTAAAAGCCACACATGCAAAGAGAGAACATGGAGATTCAACACTGGCAGTGACCGGGCAAAGGACTGGAACAAGAACACTAAATCAAAAGGCAGAAGTGCGGACCACCACATCATAATACCTCCTGTATAAACACACAAGGGGGTCTGAAATGAGGGGGCAACTCTTAAAGTGGAACAAGTAAAGCGTCAGCTGAGCAGAGCAGAAATAAAGGAGCTGAGAGTCCGTCAGGAATCGTCTTATACAGTGCAGACCATAATACCTTCAAACACAATTTATGGGTCAGGTTTACTGGTGTACTCATACCTCATATGAAAATAGAAATAAACTTATCTTTATATAAAATAGTTGTTTTTATTTTACAAAACATACTGTATTTGAGAACTGCAGACATTTATCAGGCTGCTTTGGAATGGAGAGGCCGCCGTGAAGGCTCTGCATGGACACATTGAATGGGCAGTCGCTCAGCGGCCTTTTGATTCTCAGCGCTGGCTTTATGTCTTCATGGATTATTGAGATGTTTAATTAAGTGGTGTGGATTGTTATATTGTAGGAGTTGAACTTGAACCCTGGTTCGAGGTGCTCCTAGTATGTGATTTTCAAAGGAACTCAGCTTCATGATTTGCCGGGTCTGTGCCGAGTCTCATATTCTGCTGAGCTTATGCTTACAGGCTGAAGGTGTTATTTTGATATTTTATATGATAAACGTTTGAATTTTTAAGAAAAGGCATTTTAAGTGACTTTATAGCAAGAAAAGAAAAAAGCAAGCCTTGATAAAAGAAGAAAAAGTCATCTTTAAAGTGTGCTGCTTGCTCTGTTGTTCTGCTCAGGCTGTTTCCTGTTGACAGACCTGCCTGAACAGAAGGAAACATAAAGTCACCCAAAGGGCTGAGAATGACATGGACGTGCCTGTCATGTGCGGAGTGAACTTTTAAAAACACCTAAATAGTCACAGACTCCTGAGTTAACAGGACGGTCAATCAGCCGAGTGGGCTGCGTGACCATCTAAGGTCTCGATGTTTAGTGACGTCCTGTTAGCAACTGGATAAACCAATCAGGTTAAAGGATTTGTGATTATGTAATGAACTCCTTGGCATTGTGATCTAATCAATGAAGAGTATAAATAGAGTGAGACAGGCGCCTCTCCTTTGTAACACTCGCTAATAAGGTGCTTGTGCTCCTACTGAGAGACGGAGATAAGAAAGAAGACTGACTGACGCTTTTTTCCTGCTTGTGTTTTATTGACTAAACGGGACACCCAGAGTGGGGTGCTGGTAAATATCTTAAAGAATAAATCACAATAGCTTTTATTATTTACTGATAATGACAATCTGATAACAGGGAATCTTACACCATTGTAAAATCATTAAAAACTGCTAAAGAGACAACTTGAACCACGATAATAAAATACAGTAATCCCTCCTACATTGCGGGGGTTGCGTTCCAGAGTCACCCGCGAAATAAGAAAATCCGCGAAGTAGAAACCATATGTTTATTTATGGTTATTTTTATATTGTCATGCTTGGGTCACAGATTTGCGCAGAAACACAGGAGGTTGTAGAGAGACAGGAACGTTATTCAAACACTGCAAACAAACATTTGTCTCTTTTTCAAAAGTTTAAACTGTGCTCCATGACAAGACAGAGATGACAGTTCCATCTCACAATTAAAAGAATGCAAACATATCTTCCTCTTCAAAGGAGTGCGCATCAGGAGCAGTGACTGTCACAGAGATAGAGAAAAGCAAACAAATCAATAGGGCTGTTTGGCTTTTAAGTATGCGAAGCACCGCGGCACAAAGCTGTTGAAGGCGGCAGCTCACACCCCCTCCGTCAGGAGCAGAGAGAGAGAGAGAGAGAGAGAGAGAGAGAGAGAGAGAGAGAGACAGACAGAGTTTGTTTTTCAATCAAAAATCAATACGTGCCCTTCGAGCTTTTAAGTATGTGAAGATGTGAAGCACCGTGCAGCATGTCATTTCAGGAAGCAGCTGCACAAAAGATAGCAACGTGAAGATAATCTTTCAGCATTTTTAGACGAGCGTCCGTATCGTCTAGGTGTGCAAACAGCCCCCCTGCTCAGTCCCCCTACGTCAGGATCAGAGAAAGTCAGCGCAAGAGAAAGAGAAAAGTAAGCTGGGTAGCTTCTCAGCCATCTGCCAATAGCGTCCCTTGTATGAAATCAACTGGGCAAACCAACTGAGGAAGCATGTACCAGAAATTAAAAGACCCATTGTCCGCAGAAATCCGCGAACCAGCAAAAAATCCGCGATATATATTTAAATATGCTTACATATAAAATCCGCGATGGAGTGAAGCCGCGAAAGGCGAAGCGCGATATAGTGAGGGATCACTGTAAAGAAGAAATGTCTGCATGAATATTTTGTGCTAACTTTGTACACAAATACTTGAGTGCAGTAACCCTACTAGACAGAAGAGCAGTGAGGATTATAAAGAGAAGTAAGAACTTTGTAACAATTATTTAAAATATTATTAATCAGTGATGGTAGAGAGTTTTTCAGATCCAACTCTAATTCCTTTATTAAAGGTTTAAGTTTCACTCTTTTATAGAATTGAGCACAATGCTGTTTCCTGAAGTATTAATTGTGTTCTGTATGAGGTGAGCAGCTACGGCTAATGAGACTTCACAAATATTAACAAATGTCAGTCTAAAGCAGCAAATCCTACATTTAATTGTGGACATCAAACCTCATTTGACCTTCTCAGTCGTCCATTTCAGCTCTTCACATTCACCTCAGTGTCATTTAGTGAGCCAGCAGTGTGAGGAGTGAAGGCCGACTGCTCCGTCTGCACTCATCTGTCATCTGCTGCCTTAGTGAGGAGGAGTGCAGATTAAAGTGCAGAAAGAGGAAACATTAACTTCAAGATTGAAATGAAAACTAAAATAATAAAAGAACAAGTATTGTGTAGGATTTGATTATTAAACACATCACAGTTTTGTTGCTGAACAGAATGTCAGCTGTCATCTGAGCTCTGCTGTGGGGTTTTGAGCTGTGAAATCTGAAAGTCTCTGTAAATTGTAACTCCAGATGTTAAAAGATATTTATATTTACAGATTTTACATAAAATGCAACACATTACTTAAGAATTTATGATAAAATAAATAATTCTGTCCCAAAATAATGGAAAATACAATAATTATTTTATAAGACACCAAGAAACCATGAAGTGTTTGTATGAATTGCCAGGAGACTCCTACATTTTCAGAACTGTTTATTACACATTCAAATAAGAAGATGTTTTTATCAAATAAGCAATATTGATAAACTGTCCATAATCTACATGAATAGATTACAATTTTAACAAAAACAGCCATCAAATCAATATATAAAATGATTGTATGGTTAAGAAATATGTCCACAAATTGCATTGCTAATAAGGAAAAAGAGCAAAGGAATATTGTAAAAGTAATTTAAAATGTCTAAACACAGATATTTTTGCATTTTTTTCTTTAACATTTACAGCAAATTGAGCACTGAAGAAGCTGGACTAAATATTTTAAATGTCAGGATGATTTTCAGTGCTTTTCTGAACCAGGAATAAAGAAAAGCATAAAGAATTGGATTAACTCCGAAGTTCACTTCACTGACCAACACAAAGACATTCCTGATGATAACTGTGATTGGGTTACTGCTATCAGTAAGCAGATTGTAGATATCGATAGGCAGCCAACAGATAATAAAAGCCCCCACGACTACTCCTAATGTTTTTGCGGCTTTTCTTTCAGACGGTTTTGATATTTTACTGTCACTCACCTTCACAGTTTGCCTCTTTTCTATCATACAGTTGATGGCTCTTGAATGGCTTCTTGCAACTACAAATATTTTGATATAAAAACCAATCATCAGTGAATAAGGGATAAAAAAAGTAATGAGTAAAAGAAAAATGATAATTTCATAATAAGTGTATGCAGCACAAGTTCCGTCACATAGCTCTGTAACAATATCACTAAGACATAAAAGTATGAGTGTAATGAAAAGTGCAAACAGCCACACTACAGCAATGCTGATCTTTGCAACAATCAAAGTTATTTTTGAGCTGTAAAAGAAAGGATGGCAGACAGCAATGTAGCGATCAATGGATATTAAAACCACATTATATATCACAGATATGCTAAGAATATTTGCAAGTGCCTGATACAAATAACAATAAATAACACCAAAGTACCAGCAGGTGTCAAACAGGAGAACCAAAGAGAAGGGCATCACAAAGAAACCTGTTAAGAAATCAGCTGCTGCGAGTGAAAGGATCAGAAGATTAGTCGGCGTGTGCAGCTGAACAAAATGAGAAATAGAAATGATGACAAGAAGATTTCCAAAGACTGTCGATAAAAGCAAAAGACACGAGAAAGTGTAATAAAGTCCATAAACTTCAGTTTCATAAATCAGTTTATAAAAATGACAAGATGCATTACTGTATGGAAAGCAACGGCCACGTTTCACTCTGTTAAACTCCATGTCTGTCCCTGACTGAGCCGTCCTGCCTGCACACTGAGATGTTTATACACTGAGGCCCTGCGACTGCCATATTCTCTCTGCTGACGTAATTCACATGAGGCGTCTCTCTGCTGTGTGTGCTTCACAAATTCTCTCAGGATGTTTGTTTGTTCATTTCAGTTCTTACTCACTAATGAGTTCATCAAATCTCAGATGTCTTCATTATATTTGTTTGTCAGGAGCCGCTCAGGGCTGCGGTGGTCTCTCCTCACAGCTCCACAGTGGTCCAGCTGCTGGCTCTCTGCAGTTTCCTTCTTCTCCTCTGTCTGCTGTTTTTGTTTTTTTTGTTCTCAGTCACTTTGACTTTCTTTCCTCATCACAGCGAGCAGCACATTAAATCAGCAGGTTCAGATGAGCTGAGGTTGTGCCCAGTGGTGTTCTGACACTCCATGCTGTCCTGTGCTGCTCAGAGCCCCTCTGACTCCTGTGAGCTGACCCTGCATGGAGTGTGCTGGACCACCCTGTGCTCATGAGAGGCCCCCCAGAACCCCCCCCCCCCCCACACACACACACACATACAGTGTACAGTAACAGCTCTGTGTTTTTGTCTTTTCCAGACCCTCACATTAAATTCCAAACAGTATTCCCCCCGTTGCTCTCTGTCAGTCTGACGTTGTGCTGATTGTCTTTGTCTGATTTTCTGGACGTCTTTCTTTTCTTAAATCATCAAACTGCTTATGAGAAAGACTTGGGTGTTATAATGGACTCATCACTATCAACTTCCAGACCGTGTCCAGAAGGCATTAAGATGGCTAAGAGAATGTCAGGTTATATAGCACCCTGATGTGTAGAGCAGATTTACAAACTGTCAGTCCACAGATCAGCACCAGTCCATACAAAATTTTTTCTGTGCACAGAACAGCACAGGCCATATTCTCCACCTTAATAAAAGTTTCTATCTGTTCTATTTATCCAGTTACTATTTCTCTGTCATTCCAACATATGGTGCTTCAAAAGCATTTATAGAAATACAATGCATCACATTAGTCATTCAAACAGATAATTTTTCTGTCAGTCTGTCAGGTTGCTATATCTCTGCTATAAGACATTTGGTATGGGACACATAAAAGTAGTGCTAATGTTTGTGATGCGCCATCTGTTGAAATAACAAATGCAGTGCACTTTCTTGTTACCTGAATTACAAAAACACATTTCAATAGGTGCTGCAATAGGTAAAGAGAAAATGCTGTAGAGCTGAGCGTAAATGGAGGAAGACTAAACTAACTATTGACTATGAAATATTAAAAGATAAAATAACAGAATACAACAACACAGTCCGTCTTGAGAGGTGCTGCTATTTCTCTAAGATTATAAATAACAATGCTAGTAATCCCAGAGTCTTATTTTCGATGATTGATCGTCTGTTAAACCAGGTAACTCAAAGGAATGCCTCCTAAGTACTTCCAGTAAAACCTGTGAGGCTATCGCTGTATTTTTCAATCAAAAAATTAATGATATTAGAAATAACATAGTATATCTCCCCAACACTAAGGATCCTCCTAAACCCCAGTACTCCATAATAAACAAATTAAAGTCTTTCACTAGGATAGATTTACCTGATTTACATAAAATAATTTCTCAAATGAAACCCTCCACCTGCGTCCTTGACCCAATACCAACAAATTTTTTCAAAGAAGTATCGGGCGTGCTTAGTGATAATATTCTTGACATAGTAAATTCGTCATTAGATATGGGGGTCTTCCCAGACTGTCTTAAGACTGCGGTAGTTAAACCCCTACTTAAGAAAAATAATCTCGACCCCTCTGCTCTTGAAAATTATAGACCCATCTCTAACCTGCCTTTCTTAAGTAAAATTCTAGAGAAGGCAGTCATTATACAGTTAAATGAGCACCTCAATAAACCTGCTATTCTTGATAAATTTCAGTCAGGTTTTAGAACAAATCACAGCACAGAAACTGCACTCGTTAAAGTAGTAAATGACTTGCGGGTAAATGCAGACAGAGGCCATTTATCTGTTCTCATCCTCTTAGATCTGAGTGCCGCATTTGACACCATTGATCATAATATTCTTAGAAATCGCCTTAGTCAATGGGTGGGCCTCTCGGGCAGTGTCTTAAATTGGTCTGAATCCTACCTGGCAGGGAGAAAATTCTTTGTTAGTTGTGGTAATTATAATTCAAAGACACATGATATCCTATATGGTGTTCCACAAGGTTCTATCCTGGGTCCGCTGCTCTTCTCAATCTACATGCTTCCATTAGGTCAGATTATCTCAGGGCACAACGTGAGCTACCACAGCTATGCTGATGACACACAGCTGTATTTATCAATAGCACCTGATGACCCCGAATCTCTTGATTCGCTAACACAATGTCTAACCTGTATCTCAGAATGGATGAATAGTAACTTTCTCAAATTAAATAAAGAGAAAACCAAAATCTTAGTGATTGGCAATAATGGATACAATGAGGCTATTAGAAATAAACTGGATGCATTAGGATTAAAAGTCAAATCGGAGGTAAAAAGCTTAGGGGTAACCGTTGATTGTAATCTGAATTTTAAATCGCATATTAATCAGATCACTAGGACAGCATTTTTTCACCTAAGAAACATAGCAAAAGTTAGACCTCTTATATCATCGAAAGATGCAGAGAAATTAGTTCATGAGTTTGTTTTCAGTCGGCTAGATTACTGTAACGCACTCCTCTCAGGACTACCCAAAAAAGACATCAATCGTTTCCAACTAGTGCAGAATGCAGCTGCTAGAATCCTAACCAGGAAAAGAAAATCCGAACACATTTCTCCAGTTTTGATGTCACTACACTGGTTACCTGTGTCATTCAGAATTGACTTTAAAATTCTGCTTATGGTTTATAAAGCCTTAAATAATCTCGCCCCGTCTTATATATCGGAATGTCTGACACCTTATATTCCAAATCGTAACCTCAGATCCTCAACTGAGTGTCTCCTTAGAATTCCAAGAGCAAAACTTAAAAGAAGTGGTGAGGCGGGCGACCTTCTGCTGTTATGCACCTCAAATCTGGAATAGCCTGCCAGTAGGAATTCGCCAGGCTAATACAGTGGAGCACTTTAAAAAACTGCTGAAAACACATTACTGTAACATGGCCTTCTCATAACTTCACTGTAATTTAATCCTGATACTCTGTATATCTAATTCATTATAATAACTATTCATTCAGAATCTGTACTAACCCCTACTCTCTCTTCTGTTTCCTTTTCCGGTGTCCTGTTGGTGGTGGCTTGTGCCACCACCATCTACCCAAAGCACCATGATGTTCCAACAATGATGAATGGATTAAAAGCCATAAGTCTGTATGACCATCAGCATCAAGTGACTCCGTGAAAAACCCGAACTACAAAGAGGACTATTTCATTTATGTTAGGTAGAATGCCCAGAGGGGACTGGGTGGTCTCGTGGCCTGGAACCCCTGCAGATTTTATTTTTTTCTCCAGTTTTCTGGAGTTTTGTTTTGTTTTTTCTGTCCACCTTGGCCATCGGACCTTACTCCTTTCTATGTTAACTAATGTTGTCTTATTTTAATTTTGTATTTTGTCTGTTATTTTTCTTTGCTTCATTATGTAAAGCACTTTGAGCTACTTTTTGTATGAAAATGTGCTATAGAAATAAATGTTGTTGTTGTTGTTGTTGAACTGATAATGTTAACACAAGCAGTGAGTTACTGCCAGACGGACAAAAACAGGCATCTGTATCTGAAGAGAAATAAGCTTCAATGAGGGAAAGAGATTAAATGCATAAATGTATGATGAGACAGGGCAAAACACCCACAGCTAAGGAAGTCTGGAGTAAAAAAACTCAAGATATTATGCATCAGACCTGGGATGATGAATTGCTGGAGGATATGGATGTGCAAATTATTAAAGATGTCCGTGCACAATCAATGCAGTAGAAAACCCATAAGAACATGGGGAGTGAAATCATAAAAATACCGCGGCCATTGCAGCAGTGCGGGTCCAGGAGACACCAAAACCAACCAGAGCAACAACAGTATGATGTTCAGCGTCGGAGGGCACAGAGACATAGGGTCAAGGGAGCCCCAAATCTTACCACAACTCACAAGATTGCCTTAAATTACAACACAGGGATGGTAGGGATGAACATAGCAGGAGTCTGGGAAGTTAGTTCAACTATATAATACAATACAATTTATTTTTGTATAGCCCAAAATCACACAAGGAGTGCAGCAGTAGGCTTTTGACAGCCCCCCAGCCTTGACTCTCTAAGAAGACAAGAAAAAACTCCCAAAAAATCCTTGAAAGGAAAAAAATGGAAGAAACCTCAGGAAAGGCAACTTGAAAAGAGACCCCATTCCAGGTAGGTTGGGCGTGCAGTGGCTGTCTAATTTATGGTACTTGTAAAAGTTAGCTTTTTTTATTCTGTCAGTCACGTTCACACTCCCCCCCCCCCCCCCCCCCTTCTGATCTGACTCTAGCTAACAGCGCCAGTATAAATTCACACTCGATCTGACGCTGTTCGTTTTCAAATAATATTGCATTAGTGCGATGATGTTTTCTGATTGGTACTATTCAGGTCAGAAAATGATTTCTTCAAAATGTCACATATATTTGTCTCTTTCTTTTTTGCCCGGTGCTGCATTTTCATTGCGAGCAGGAGCAAGCGGTTGGCTGTGTGCTACAACATGTTTGACCTGGCAGCGATCAACGCACATGTACTGTGCAAGGCATGCAGGGGGTCCACTGAGAAAAGAAGAGTGTTCATGGCTCACCTTGCAGAGGAACTTCGTCCTCACTTCTTACAAGAAAAGGCGATGGATAAAGAAAAGGAGGATGCAACATCGACAAGCTTCTTTTCCAAGACCACCTCTTCCACCAGGAAAGCAAATTCACTCAGTGTCAGGCCCCCCTATAGGAAGCACAGCATAGAGAGAAGTGTGTACATTGTAGCAGGTACACAAATTTAGGAAGGACGGTCCTTAGATGTGTGTGAACTGTTAACATTTGAATCTGATGATTGCATATAGTGCTGAACTGACCTCTCTGTACTATTTTTTCCTCTGCATGTCTTGGAATACAAAAGAAACAGCACCATGCACCAAAATGTGGAGACTGGGCACAATCGGAAAAAAAAAAATGCGGTCACTAATTACAACCACAAGATGTTATGCGAATGAATATGAATAATATGAATAATGATGCATCCGTGCCACAATATTTTCCAAAATGTACTATACAGGTCATAAAATGAGTTATTTCAAATAATAACTGATAATACAACACAGGCCATCCAACTCCTTCTTCAGTTCAG
Organism: Erpetoichthys calabaricus; assembly: GCF_900747795.2. Classification (NCBI taxonomy): domain Eukaryota; kingdom Metazoa; phylum Chordata; class Cladistia; order Polypteriformes; family Polypteridae; genus Erpetoichthys; species Erpetoichthys calabaricus. The sequence goes on along the minus strand of NC_041396.2, from coordinate 310,239,666 downwards.
TGACTCTGAGCTTGAGGTGCTGGATCAGCTGGCATCTCCTATAGATGTAGCCCTCATAGATGACTGGCTCCTCCAAGTGGATAAACACATACGGATTTACCTAAACCAAAAATCATGGAAGACTTGAGCAGTTCAGTCTCTAGTGAGACCCTGAGACATTGCCTGTAGGTCAGAGGATAAGGCCCAGTACAGTGCCCAAGAGCAAATCAGAGTAGAGGCATCAAAACTGCCAAGATGGTCTTTAAGAGCAGGGGAAAGGTCCATCTGACAAACAATAACCATGGCAGGTGTGGCAGGGAATACAACAAATCACCAACTACTAAAGCAGTGCCCATGTGCCTATCTGTACTGATGCCTCATTGGCAGTGGAAGTGAATCTTTTCTTAGTTAGCTTTGAGGCAAAGTGGTCTCTCACAGACACTCTGTCCCCATCGATTCCCAGCTGCGACATACTCACTTTTCAAGAACTTCAAGTGAGACGAGTGCTCAAGACAGTGAATCCGAGGAAAGCTGCTGGACCAGACGGCATACTTGGCATGGTACTTAAAGCTTGTGCTGACCAGTTGGCTGGAGTCTTTACTAAGTTATTTCATCTGTCACTGACGCAGGCAACCATTCCTCCTGTCTTAAGTCAGCTATTGTCATCCCTGTCTCTAAAAAGTCAATAACCTTTATGACTGCAGACCGATTGCATTGCTGTCAACAGTCATGAAATGTTTTTAAAGATTTATAGCTCAACACATTAAAGCCAGCTTCCCTCCCACTTTCGACCCTGACCACTCTGCTTATAGATCAAATAGATGCACGGAAGACATTTTCAGTACAGCCCTCCATACAGAAATGAACCACCTGAAGCATTCAGGGACCAATGTAAGGAACCTATTTGTCAATTATAGCTTGCCGTTTAATGCAATCATCTTAAGCATACTAATTGATAAGCTGTATCACCTCTTTCTGTACTTGGATAAAGAATTTCCTCACTGGTTGCCCACAGACTGTTAGAATTGGCCCCCATCAGCTCCTTCAAACTCATACTTATCACTGGCTCCCCTCTGGGCTGTGTGCTGAGCCCATTTCTCTATGCCCTGTACTCTTATGACTGTACATCTAATTACCCCAGCAACGCTGTCATCAAGTTCACTCCTGACTCCACCGTGGTAAGTCTCATAAACAGTGACGATTAGTCAGCAACTTCTACTGCTCAACTATCGAGAGTGTTTTAGCAAGCTGTATTTCATCCTTGTAGGTTGGCTGCACAGCAGCAAATAGGAAGACTCCACAGAGGGTAATATCCAAGGTACAGAAAATCACTGGCTGCTCTCCGCCCTCCCTGGAAGATCTACTATCTGTAAGTGCCCAATGCCTCCACTGAACCTGGAAAATCATTGAAGACCCTTCTCATCCTGGACAATCCCTGTTCACACTACTGCCCTCTGGCAGGCGGTACAGGAGCATTAAAAGTGGAAAAAAAAGATTTGCAGAGTTTTTATCTTTGGGACATCAGAATTAAAAACTTGATCTGTTATATATTTATCTCCCCAGTACATTTGAAGATGAGTTTAGTGGATAATAATTTCAATCCCTTATATATTTATGCATGATATTAATTTGTTATAGGACAAGTGCTTTTCATATTATTTGGTTGTCGTTATTTGATGTAGTTGCACCGTTTACAGTTGTAGCTTTTACAATTTCATTGTACTGGTATAATGACAATAAAGACTTATGTATATAAACGATTTGGATTGGAATACTGTATAAATAACAAGCTGGCTAAGTTTGTAGAAGATACTAAGCTATGTGGATTGGCAGATAATTTATTATCAGTTAAATCATCACAGTATGACTTGGACAACACACAGGCATGTGCAGATTTATGGCAGATGAAATTTAATGTCAGTAAATGTAACGTTTTACACATAGGAAGTGAGAATGTGAGGTTTGAGTACACAATGGGAGGTCTGAAAATCGAGAGTCCACCTTATGAGAAGGACTTAGGATTCATAGTGGACTCTAAGCTATCGACTTCCAGACAGTGTTCAGAAGCCATTAAGAAAGCTAACAGAATGTCAGGTTATATAGCGCCTTGATGTGTGGAGTACAAGTCACAGGAGGTTCTGCTCAAGCTTTATAACACACTGGTGAGGCCTCATCTGGAGTCCTGTGTCCAGTATTGGTCTCCAGGCTACAAAAAGGACATAACAACACTAGAAAAGGTCCAGAGAAGAGCGACTAGGCTGATTCAGGGCCACAGGGTTTGAATTATGAAGAAAGATTAAAAGAGCTAAGATTTTACAGTTTAAGGAAAAGAAGAATAAGAGGAGACCTGACTGTAGTGTTTAAAATTATGAATGTGAAGTACTAAAGTGGATTCTAAACTGTTTTTATACTACAGCTTGAGACCACAATGTGTGTTTTTTTAACTTCCAGACAACGAAACTCCAAAGTACATTATGACAGTAAAAAATAGAAAGACTAATAATAACAACATCTATTTAATTGATAATTTCAAGGCACTCATGGACACATTACCAAACTAAACCATTAAGTACTTCCCCATAGATGGTGGCCTTACTGCCAGTGAATACTCAGTGTGAACGTGCACATTGCTATTCCATTCTCCTTATCCATATTTTATGTCATAAATCTTTAAACACTCTGACACACAGTACAGAGGCGTGTGATGTTTAACCCGATTTTACAAAGTTTAAGTTACTATGCTTTTCTGACTGCACATTTCTGTTTTAATTTAGTAAATTTTCAATTTTTTGTGTCATTTTGTAACTCTGTTTTTACCATATACAGTACACATCTAGGGGTTCTGAACATCGACAAATAAAAAATATTTGTTTTTCATGTTATGTCAATTTGAAAAAGCAGTAGATTTTTCTTATTGTTCTTCACTGCCATTTTTTTAACCTTGGATTCTGCCATTATGTCCACTTTTGTAACAGTTGCTGTGCTGCTGCTATGGGTGACATTCGGGGTCACGCTGCTTGTGTCATTAGGGGTCAAGGGTTTAAAGGTCACGTCCATACACTTCCTGTTATCCAAGATTAGATATAAATGTGTTCCTGTTTGATTCTTAAACTAAAACTTTTTACGGTAAATTAATTTTATTTTGGTATTTTGGCCTTTGAGTTTTGGTCAGCTCTTGATGACAGATCTGTTAGACTTTCATTTGTGACTTTGGTTTGATTTTGAAATGTGTTTCATTTTTAACAGAAATTCTCGCAAGTCTCATTCCAAAGTTACAGTTAATACAATCATTTCTTATCATCTTGACCTCGCTCAAAACAGCTCATTTGCTTCTTAATCTGACTCCTCACTCCAGCTGGCCCCTTTCGGGCCCTCTCGGAAACCACCAATATTTTTCATGTTTTGCCGTTCATTATCTTTAATTTATTTTCTACCCGGCCTCCAACCGGCAGGTGTTCCCCCTTCTCTGACCTCGGGCTGTCTCCATTCATCATTCTCCTCCTTCTTCATCCTTTTGGGTTTATTAAACATTGGTGGTTTCATTCAGCTCAATTAAAAAAGAAATATGGCCTATGCCTTTATTTAGCTCTTTGCTTGGCATACCTAATTTGTGTTAAAGCTCACACTAAGTTCAATGCTTATAAATTTTCATATCTTCTTATGCTAATAGAGGAATACATGACTTTTTTATTTTCCATAATATCTGTCACCTTAATGTCACCATACTTCAGATAAAGTTACACTGAAATGCTTTTCTAAGAGTTTAACAATTCAATATAGTGCCCTTCTGAACATGGCATTTGTGAGCATTTGGCCAACTGATCCGCCACATTCTGCCATTTTGCAAGAGACTTCTCTTCCGTACAGATTTGCAAAATACTGACATTGGGTTATGAAAGCACAGATGTTCCACTGTAAATACACTGAATTACAGAACATTTTAGTCTGGGAGTCTTTTTAATTGTGGCTACTGAATGTGTCACTTATGAACTTCTGACCAAAGTGACATACTGAATGATAGTAAAATAAAGTTGGGAGCATGCAATGATACCGCGTGTTGCCAAACCCACCACATGACGAACCACCTGAGGACCCCAAATTAGGACCCAATCACAGCTGTGCACTGAGTGACACCTCAGCACCACTTTAGTTCAAATGGAATTGAGCACTGTGAAGTTTTTTACAGTGGCTGAAGGGCCAATCCTGTGCCAACCCCTGAGTTTTCCCTGTAAGTTGGAGGACCTCCTTGAAGGGCTGGCTGGATGCAGGTTAACATGCTGTATTGCAAAGGGCCTCATTTTCTTCTTTACACCATCTGACAATAATGGCGTTGCATTATAAAAATACTTGTGTTCCACCATGTATATGCTGAAGAACTTTGCTGAATGAACAGTAATCCCACACAAATCTGCTGGCTGAGTGTTCATGGAATGTGCAAACCATCTGAAGGGCATCTTTACAGACATCTTCAATGTTTCCCGTAGGCAGGCAGTCATCTCCAAGAGCCTCAAGACCACCACCATCAAACCCGGGCCAGAGAAGTCCTCTGTCTGATTATCGCCCTATAGTACTCACACCTGTCATCATGAATTGCCTCGAGAGACTAGACATGGCCCACCTGAAAGCCGAACTTCTTGCATCACATGACCCCTCTACAGTTTGCCAATCCCATTAAAGGTTCCACACTGAAGATGTCATATCAGCTACTCATCATCTGGTCGTGTTCCACCTGGACAAAAGAGATACCTGTGCTAGAATGCTGTTTATAGACTTCAGTTCAGCATTCAACACCATCATTACTCAGAAGCTCAAAGGGAAGCTGAGTCTGCCAGGCTACAACTCTTCCCTATGCAACTTGGTCCTGGACTTCCTGACACAGAGACCCCAGACAGTCTTCATCAAAAACACCATCTCACACCCAAGGGTTGTGTACTCATCTTACTTCTGTTCATTCAGCTGACATATGATTGTACAGCTGCTTACACCATCTCTTACCACCATTAAGTTAGCAGATGACACAACGGTGGTAGGTTTCATCAGCGATTGGGATGAGTCAGCCAACAGAAAAGGCAGGTATGGGGCCCACCGTATGCTGACGTATTTGCTTTGCTCTCCCAACTTCAGCATGTTTTTGTGTTCGTGATATCGTGCCTTTTAAACTTACAACTAGCTTGTGCAGTATTGCGATACAATCGTGAGGAACACCACATTGTGCCGAAAACCAGCTTGATGGATTTGGATTCCTTCCCACAGCTGGACTTAACTAACATTAGTAGAGACAGTAGCTTTGTCCTCGCATAAGTAGCATAGCCGACACTCAGTACGCCCGAAGTGGAAGCGAGGAAAGAGAGGTGGACTACAAAACCACCGCTGCCTAGCCTCTTAGTATCTAATGTCTGCTCGCTTGTAAACAAGATGGATGAGCTATGAAGCAGAGTAATATGGTCGAAGGTTTGAGGTAAACAGCAGGCAGACAGCAGATGTAGAGTAAAAAAAGCAATTTCTTTATTCATGGTGGCCGAGGAAACTACTGCAGCCCCTGTCAGCTTTGTGTCACTGACAGTTTACCAACAATAGCCCCATCTTGCGGGGGGTGCGCTTGATTTTTACAACAGAGTACAGAGACAGCTTGTCATGGGATAAGGTTACACAATTCTTTGGGGGAATTTAGTAATATTACAACACATTTGTTCAAAACAACTTAAGAAGAAGTGAAAAAGCCTGTTCCTGAGCACAGACTAAGAGTCAGCAGTTTGACAGAAATGTTGTAAGTTTGTCCTTTTAGCTTGCGTACACACTTAATTTTCATATGTAAGTCATATTAATAATCAATTAATCCATAGCCTATTAATACAATCTAGCAATATACTTATAGATAAATGATTATACAGTTAATGGTTTCCCTCTTTTAACAATCTTAATGCATTCATATGGTTAACACAAAGAATTCTTATACTTGCAAATATATATACATATACATTTTCTTAGCATCAGCTGGTTTGCATAACAATATATTTTCCATCCACCCAGATGCACACAGATAGTAATCATCAAGGCATTTTAGATTTGTTTATCTAAGTACAAAAATAGGTCAAAAGGTCCTCAGTCCAAGATTCTTTGTTCAACTATTGTTTAATATATTGATTCAAATTTTTTTATTATTCCACAGTAACCACCCAGCATGAGATAAGGGATTGTTGTGCTCTTATGTTCATGGAAATCTGGCTCTCGGACTGTACACCGAACTTGGCGCTGCAGCTGCACACATACCGTACATCAGACTCAGAGAAGAACAAAGGAGGAGGTGTTTGCTTGTATGTGAACAGCAGATGCTGTGTGGATGTACAGGTAGTCAAAAAATTCTGTTAATGGCGAAATGCAGACCTTTTTACCTACCAAGAGAGTTCAGCGCTGTGTATCTCATGTCTGTTTACATTCCACCACAGGCGGATTGCGTAACTGCACTTGGGACGCTGCATGATGTCATCAGCAGATATGAGTTGCTTCACCCTGATGCTGTTTACATTGTGGCCGGTGATTTCAATCACTGCAACCTGAGGAACGTCCTACCCTAATGGCAACAGTCGGAACATGTCATGAGCAGAGTGTGAGGAGTCTTTTAAGATGTTTTTCAGTTTCCTGAGGCAGCAAGAGCTATGCAGTTCATCCAGAGATGGTAAAGAGTAGCCGATGATCTGCTGGGCAGTCTTTACGATCCGCTGAAGTGTTTTCCTCTGCGCTGTTGTGCAGCTGGAAAACCACACACAGAGGCAGTAGCACAGGATACTCTTGATAGAGCAGCGATAGAAGGACACCAGGGGCCTCATGTATAAACGGTGCGTACGCACAGAAATGTTGCGTATGAACCTTTCCACGCTCAAATCGCGATGTATAAAACCTAAACTTGGCGTAAAGCCACGCACATTTCCACGGTAACTCATTCCTTGGCGTACGCAATTTATCCGCCCGGTTTTGCAGACTGGCGGCACCCAGCGTCAAAGCAGTGCTACTGTTCCTGTGTGGTCACCCTTTCTTTCTTAAATCCACATTCCTGGCGCGGCTTTATAAATACACTGAAATTAACTGCATATTGTTTATTAGTGTAATGCATCTGATTGTAATTAACCTGTAGCAATATAATGGTCCAGGGAATAGCCATAGTATTCCAAATACCATAACTGCTTTAGCGTTGTAACTCTCACTGCATCTTCTTTCAGCTGATCCCGTTAAGGGTTGCCACAGCAGATCATCTTTTCCCACATTACTCTCACTGTACCACTCGGAGTATTTATGTCACTGTATCTGAGTGGGGAATCACAGCAGCAGCTGATTGGAAAGAGAATTATCGGTATACAGAATGAAGCAGACGCTGCCTGAGCCACAGCAAACGCTTTAGTCCCTGTACGGACTTCGTGGTTTAGAAACAGTTTCATCCCAAGAACTCTAAACACACTAAATCAGTCCATCAAGTGCTCCTTGTAGAAATGTTGGACTTATAAGTACAATTACCCCACTGTAAACTTGCACTACAGTTATAATATTGCACAACCTGCCCACTTTATAAAGCGCGTATTTACATGTGATGACGGTATTCATTTCTAAGACGAAATGCAGCAAAACATGTTGATTATATTATACAGATAAAACTTTAACTTCATTTAAATAATCTGTATTGCTAATAATTAAACATGTGAGGACACGGTGCCGCAGCGCTAGCTAGTTCAGTAATTGTTCCTGCCTTCTTGCTGGTGCTGACGCGACACTGGAAAGATAGACGGATATAATAATTAAAAACGTACTACTAAGATATTTCAATGTTCCTTAAAAGTTTTGAAGAATCGAAGTTCTAAGCTTACAGATGGCTTCATGTCTATTACATAGCTTATTGTGTGGCGATTGGGTTTTTGGAGAAAGAAAAGTAAGGACAGGAATTGGAGGTTAGTACGTTTGAAAGAGACAGTACTGCTGTGATAAATTATTTCATTGAAGGTCGCTCATGGCGCAGCAAGCCTCTTGTGTGAGACATGAACAAGCACTGCGCCACCGTGTTCCCATGTTTAATAACATGCTTTCATTCCTATCATCATGAAAAAGATATCACGTATACATCTCAGTATTTTAATTATTCAGAGAGCTGTAATATCAAGAATGTAATGGATTATGTGTCCTGTCGGAGAAAGAGAAAGCCCGTTTAAAAAGCAGGTAGTGATTCATACACATAGAGCACATAGAAGATCAAATACAGAACAAAGCATTTAACATGCCACTTTAGTTACAATGGGATTTGAGAAACTAGTAAATTAAACGATTTTAAGATGAAGTTTATGATGTTCTACTTTAATGGCAAAATAAACTACGTGATTAAAGTGGAAATTTCGAGATTAAAGTTGACATTTCGTGCTTTTTTCCCCACTGTGTGCCTTTTTTTTGTCTGTACCCTAATAAGCTTTCATATGACACTCAGACGGTGGGCTACGACTTGCTTTTTCACGGCGACTTTGATATGTGATTTCTTTTTTATTTCGGGCACTGTGCGACTTTGTGAAGTTGAGCCTTCGAGTTTCTCCGACACTCTGTCACTCGATCAGCTTCCTTTTGTTGATTATACCACTGTTTAAACCAACAAATAGTACGTTTTTCCTTTGCCTCCACTTGGTATTCGCTGAAATTCTTATATTTTCTCCCGTACTTTTCCCATTGTCTTTTCACAGAAGGCTGTTTATATTGATTTGCATATTCAAAGAGGCGTAATTCTGGGAGGAGTTGGGGCAGGACAGAAGGCGCGTGCACGTGCGTTACTTTTCACGCAAGTCGGGATTTATGTAGTAGAAGAACGTGAAAGTATGCGTGCGCACAGATTCCTGCATCTGGATTTTTCTGTGCGTACGCACAATCCCGCTTTTGTGCTTACGCCATGTTATAGTGTGAGTTCTACGCACGGCGTTATACATGAGGCCCCAGCAGTTTTTGGGGGATGTTATTTTTCCTGAGGACTCCCAGGAAATAAAGTCTCTGCTGAGCCTTCTTTGCCAGCTCAGCTGTGTTCAAACCCCAGGACAGGTCTTCCATGATGTGGACTCCCAGGAAGCGGAAGTCTGACACCCTCTCCACACAGTCCCCTCCGATGTAGAGTGGTTTGATGTCTGTTTTCTTTTTCTTGAAGTCCACAACAAGCTCCTTGGTCTTACTTGTGTTCAGGAGCAGGTTGTTGTCAGTGCACCACGCTTTCAGCCGCTCCACTTCGTCTCTGTAGACGGATTCATCCTCCCCAGAGATAAGCCCCACCACAGTGGTGTTGTCTGCAAATTTGACGATGGTGTTGCTATGGTGGGTGGAGGTGCAACCATGAGTGCACAGCGTGAAGAGCAGGGGGCTCAGCACACAACCCTGAGGAGAGCCAGTGCTGATGCTGATGGCCGAGGAGATGTGAGGGCCCACCATAACCCTTTGTGTGCGGTCTATCAGGAAGTCTTTAATCCATATACAGGTGGAATAGCAGCTTGCACACTAATCTGTGAGGGAGGATAAAAAGCAGAGGGCTGTTAAAAGCAGAGCTAAAATCAATAAAGAGGAGATGTGCGTAGCTCCCCTAATGCTCCAGATGGGACAGGGTAGCATGAAGAGCAGCAGCAACAGCGTCCTCAGTAGACCTGTTAGCCCTGTAAGCAAATTGCTGTGCATAAAAGGTGGGAGGGATGAAGGACATGATATGACTCCGGACCAGTCTCTCAAAACACTTCATCAACACCGGGGTGAGCGCTACTGGCCGATAGTCATTCAGGCAGGTTATGGGCGATTCTTTTGGTAAAGGGAGTAAGATGGAGGATTTCAGACAGGGAGGAACTGAGGCCTGGGACAGTGACAGGTTAAAGATCTTTGTAAAGACCCCTGCCAGCTGCTCTGCACAGCTCAACACACGTCCAGGGACACCATTGGGACCTGCTGCCTTCCTAGGATTGACAGCCTGGAACGAGCGTCTCACCTCATGTTCCTCCACCCTAAGGGGTGTGTAACAGCTGCCTCTGTTAGTTCCATCTCAAAGCGAGCAAAGAAGTGGTTCAGCTCCTCTGCCATTGATTTGTCACCTTTAGCAGCTCCATGGCTGGTCTTGTAGTTGGTGAAGTGCTGGACTCCCTGCTAAACCTGCCTGTTGTTTTTACTGTCCAGGTGCTCCTCAATCCTTCTCCTGTAGTCCCTCTTAGCCTTTCTGATGCCCCTCTTCAGGTTGGACCGTGTCATCCTGTAGAGAGCCTTGTCACCACACCTAAATGCAGTGTTCCTTTCCTTTAGCAGCCGCTGAACCTCTCTTGTCAACCAGAGCTTCTGGTTTGGATAGACACGGATATGTTTCTCCACTGTGACAGTGTCAATGCAGGTTTTGATGTAGCACATTACACTGTCGGTGTAGAGTTCCAGGTCTGGACTTTCAAAAATGTCCCAGTTAGTCCTGTTAAAGCAGTCCTGCAGCTGCAGAGAGGCGTCATCAGGCCAGGTTGTGATGGATCTTTTGGTGGTAAGAGCAGATTTGCGTAGAGTGGTGTTTGCAGGAATCATCAGCAGTGATATGTGGTCAGACTGGGCCAGGTGTGGAAGCTGTTTAGCTCTGTAGCCCAGCTTGATGTTTGAGCAGACCTTGTCCAGTGTGTTGGCTCCTCTAGTAGCACACTTTATGTGCTGGTGGAGTTTGGAGAGCACTGCTTTTAAATTCACTTGATTAAAGTTCCCTGCGATAATGAACATTGCATCAGGGTAAAGGCTCTGTTGGCTGCTAATGCTGCTGTATAAATGTCTCAGCGCCAAGTAAGCATTAACAGCTGGTGGTATGTAAACAGCGGTGATCATTACCACATTGAACTCCCGCGGTAAATAGATAGGTCTACAGTGCACAGTCATATACAGTAGACCCCCGCAAAGTCGTGGTTCAGGGTTCGCAGACTCAGTCGTTTGCGGATTTTTCCTTAGAACCTAACTATTAATTGTTAGCGGAAAGCGAAAATATCTTCCTCAATTTTTTATGGCTTTTTTCATGGCAATACTGTGCTGTAGAGAGAACAAGAAGCAACCGCTAAGGGAAACGTGGTTTGGGATGGTGAAAGTAGCCAATCCGAGAGCGTTATTCATTTCTCCTTGCTTCTGATTGACTGCTGCCCTGTGACGCGTCTCCAGCTGAGTGTCCTCGTGTTTTCCATTTTGTTATTGTATTCATTTTGTTATTCTTAAATGCACAAGATGTCGCCGAAACGCCCTGCACCTTCTAAGTCTTCTGGCACTGAGCCTTAGCGCCAGAAGAAGGTTAAAACACTCCAGGAGAAGGTTGAACTACTGGATTTGCTCCGGGAACTAAAAAGTTATGCTGCAGTAGCGCGCCACTATGGCATTAATGAAAGCACCACACGCTACATAAAGAAGAATGAAACAGTGATCTGGAGTACCTGTGATAGTGCCGAAAAGGTAACGACCGTAAGGAATAAAAATATCGTCAGGATGGAATCTGCCTTGGCATTGTGGATCACCGACTGCAGGAAGAAGAACATCCCCTTGGACGATAACATCATCTGTGAGAAAGCACGGAAATTGTACCAGCAGTTCGCTACAGGAGACAATGTAGCAACTTCCCGTCACAATGTTCCTGAAACCTATAAAGAAAAGCCAGCACGAAACACCACCAGAAGAAGAGCCTTCCAAAGATACGACTCCCCCTGACGCGCCTGAAGAAGAGGCGCCACCGGAGGAGTTTTACTGCACAGCTACTTCATCATCATCATCAATATCATTCATCATTGGTGAGTACCCATACATTTTACTGTATTTTAATTAAATGAAATTATTATGTATTTACTCTACGTATACCATAGAAAATGACACGCATACCAAAGAAAACACGCCTGCTTGAATTACAGTACGTATAGCAGTAACATCGGTATTTTACATTCTAGCACCGAGGGGGACATAGCAGTGCAGTACTGTACAGTATACGGGTTTACCTTTACATTCTGTTTTAGGTAATGTATTAAGGTAATTTTTTAAGTAATGTATTAAGCTGAGTTTGCAACGAAATTAAAGTGCTTTGGGGGCATATTGTATGTAGGCTTTAAACTATAAAAATAGGGATTTAAAGGGCATTTTTTAACCACATCCAAAAGTCGCGGTTTTTCACAATTTGCGGGTGCTCTGGGAACGTAACTCTCACAAATTTTGGGGGTGTACTGTACTCCAAGTCAGGGGAGTAATGGCTATCCACTATCACTGTGTCCGTGCACACACACCCTCATCTGCTCTTACCGGAGTCTCTAGTCCTGTTGTAGCTCCGCGATGTTAGCTCAATAGTCAAGTCCGGTATGCATGAATGGAGCCGGGTTTCCATGAACACAAACAAGCTACAGTCTTTGATCATGCGGTCAGATGCAACCTGAAGCCTCAGTTCATCCATCTTGTTGACAATAGATCTGGCTGTAGCGAGGAAAAGGCTTGGAAGCGGAGGTTTGTGAGGCTGTCTCCACAGTCTAGCTAGTGCGCCGGCCCTGCATCGTCGCTTCTGCTTTCTCTCTCTGCGCCGCCTTCATCGTCGGCTTCTGGGGATGGTAATCCACAGGGAGCCGGGTGTCCTGGTTATATCCACCAGAACGCTGTGCGAGTGAATGAATTCTGCTGTAACACTCTCCTCACAGCAGACTCCTATCTTAAGAAGATTGTCTCGGTTGTAGTATATGTTCGCTCAAACGGATGTAGAACGCACTATAATCAACACACACACACACAAAACAAAACTCCGAAGGGGAGAGCACCGAGCCACTGCAACTATGTGCACCAGCATTTGTGTGGCTACCTGTGAGCGCAAGGCTGCCTGTTTCCAGTCCCACCAGCTCAGAGCCTGTGCTGACAAGTCAGACAGTAAGCATCAGCACACCACTGCCTAACGTCACTGCTACCTATATGTGTTCACAGGCTTTCACTGTAACACACATTTAATGGCAGGGTTTTATATAAGTGTTTATTAGAATTAATCATTGCTTGTATTTCTTCTTTCTCATAAGCAGTAAGAAAGCACCATGCTTGTCCCCTCAAGGCCGTCCTCAGCTTACCCCTTTATCAGTGGAGATATGCGTTGCCACTTACTGCCTTGGCTGCCTATGATTTTAGCCTTAAGAGATGCCAGTGTAAAAAGTAATCATTAAGTGAATCATTAATTGAGCAGTCCAGTTTTCACATGTGGGACCTTCTGATTCCAACTTAATGGTGAGAATTGATTAACCAAAAGGCCACCGATCTTTAAAAGCCCAGGATTAGGGGTGTGAGAATTAATGGAGGGGTGGCTGGGTGATGCTCACCTCCAAATGTCAAGTACGTTCTTCATGCCAAAGTGACTTTTATGGGAAAGTGTAGATAGGGAAGAAAATTGTTATGAGAAGGGCTACGGGGAAGAAGATTGTTACGAGGAGGTCTATTGGGCAAGGTTATTGTTATGAACAAATGTATTGAGCGAGGTCATTATCATAAGAAACCCTGTAATGCAGATGATGGGAAATAGTGAAAAGCAGGGATATTTTGAGATAAGAATTGTAATAAATATGAGGCTTGCCCAAACACTGAACTGAGACAGGCTTTATGTGTTCTGCAATGGTTTCCTATGCTGTGCATTGAAGTCTATTCTGACCGCCTATCTGCAGACTCTGCTGTTTTTTTCTGAAGAAGTTTTCTCCATGAAATAAAATTGGCAACCACAAAGGGGCTAGAAGAAGTCTGAAGCTGATCCAGAGGCTCACATGAACACAAATGGTGGCCACTTAGAAAGGTAAGCAATATTTCACTGAAAATTGTCTGTGTTAGTTTCATGGAGATTCTGCCCCTCTAATGAAGAAATAATAAATGAAGCCTTTCTAGCCCACAGCCAGAAATGAGGTGAGAAAAGCCGGTGGCGTTGCAGTGCGATTTTGTGTGTGTATGTGAGTGCGGGTGAAAGAGGAAAAGTGGAAACTCGAGTTACCCACTCTGATGGGTCCTGCCTTGCCTGCTTTGTTGGAGTGAAATCCTGTGTATCGCTCTCATTTGTGACTAGGGGCATTTTCCTGGTGCAAGGCTTAGGACAACTGGGCAGGAGCTTGTCAAAGAGTTGCTGTGCTTGACTAGCAGGAGGCTGAAAGGAGCTGTATGAAGGAAATGAGTCAGTAGTCAGTAGCAGGTCAGAGCCCCTCAAAACATTGTGAGAGCACTGCTCCTAAACTGAAACGCTTTCATCCATTTGCAGAATAAATTCCTTCAAAAGAGGGGGACGGCTTGATGCGAAAAATTGGGAATGAACTGCCTGTAGTACCCTGTGAGCCTGAGAAAGGCACGAACTTGCCTCTATGATTTGGGACATGGATATGCAAACACCTCCACCACCTTGTCCATTTGAGGCTTGAGCAAATCCTTTCCCATGGAATATTCCAGTTACGGATTTACGACACACCCAGGTTGCATTTTTTAGTGTTAGAAACTGTGGACACTTTTTGTGACTGAAGACAGAGAAGAAAATTAAAATTAGTAAAAACCTTTTATTGATACATACCAGACAAGGGTAAAATGACAGAGAAACACAGTCCTAGGACACCGCACTTCATCTGCCTCGAGCACAGATATCCTTGCTCTTTTATAGCTTTCTAGTCTCCTGATCGTTGACCACGTAAGCAATAAAAATAGCGTCCTGACTCATTTTGTATTATTCCAATTGGTAAAGTCTTTACCCTAAAGGTATATTTTCTTGTCACACACATCATTGAAAGAAAACTTCCAGAAAGTATATATGCTTTTTGTCACGTACGCAAAACACAAACAAGTTTGATCATTCTGTCCTATTTTTCTGTACTTACACACATACATTTTTTTCAATTACATCTTTTTATGTTTTTACACCCCTCCCTTTTTGAAAAAAATGATGTGGGCAGTAGAATTAAATTGAAATGGTTGATGAGGGGGAGGGGGGGGGGAAAGGGGATGGGGAGGAGAAAATGGAAGAAGCTATACAAGACATGTGCTCCTCATGTAGCATATATGCCCTTTCCATAGAGGCGGTAAAGTACTTAGATAGAGATCACCACCCATCCTTGGGTAGCCTGAGAGGGTGCGGGTAAAAGTATTTTTAAGATAGCCATTTCTTGCAATGCGATGCCTGGATCCAGGCAGGCAGTCCTTCAACTTTCACGGCATGTGGTGTGGATAGAAGAATTTGGAATGGTCCTCTCCACCTAGGATGATGCCAGTGTTTCCTCCGAGTATCTCGAACCAGGATCCAGGTGCCCAAGGGAATTGGTAAATCCTTAGAAGGTGGGCTGGTCCTCCAGGCCTGATTAACCTGCTGGTGGACTTCCTTCAACGAGGTTCGGAGACCTGCAAGACTAGAGAGAAGATCACTGTCCACAGTATGCAAATTCACATTTCCTACAACCATGCCAATGGGCATGGGACGTCCGGTCAGAATCTCAAATGGCGATAGTCCCAGTTGTCGGTGTGTCCGTCCCCTTAGTCCCATTAAAGCTAAGGGTAGTGCATCCGGCCATGATAAATTAGTTTGTTCACAAATTTTTGCGAGTTTAGCTTTTAAAGTGCCATTGCATCGTTCTACGATGCCTCCACTTTGGGGATGGTATTTACAATAATGGTGCACATTAATTTGGAGCCAGGTGGTTAATTAATTTATAACGGAGTTCACAAAATGAGTGCCATTATCTGTTTGTAACTTTTGAGGGATACCCCCATCTTGGAATAATCTCTTTAATTAGTGCTTTAGCTACTGTTTGGCATCGTTGTGTTTTGAAGGGAAAGCCTCTACCCATCGGGAGAACACATCGACAATCACAAGACAATATCGGTACCCTTTAGACGGGGTTAGTTCAATGAAATCCATTTGGAGGTGTTCAAACGGACCCATTGGATTAGGGGTAACAGCGGGACTTACCTGGGTACCTTTTCCCACATTAAACTTTTGACATATTGCACAGCGTCTGCAAAATTGCTCTGCATATGTAGAGAAACCTACAGCTTCCCAATGTTTTTCAACATCTCGCCCATGGCATCTCTACCTGCGTGATCGAGGCCATGGGCGATTTTTGCCATTCCTGGGAAAGAGGCTTTTGGGAGAAAAGGTTTGTTAGTGTGTTTATGAGTCCAGACTCCATCAGAGAGGGACCCTTCTTTGGACCATTTTCTCCTTTCGATATCCGTGGCTGCACTCTGTAAAGAAATAATTTGATTATCAGGGTCCTGGTCATCTCTCTGTTGGAATAAAGAAATTGGTGTGTTATTATATGCAGCCTCTTTAGCAAAGTGGTCAGCTAATTCATTTCCTTTGCTAACAGGATCCTGTTTTCCTGTGTGAGCTTGACATTTAACAATCGCTAGCTTCGATGGTTTGGTTATAGCTTCTAAAAGGGATTCGATCAATTTCTGATGTTGGATGGTTTGCCAGTACTGGTCTTAAATCCCCTTAGTTTCCATAGTGCTCCATGATCATGGCAGACTCCAAAAGCATACCTGGAATCTGTATAAATTGTTACGATCTTCCCTTCGGACAGCTGACACGCTCAAGTGAGTGCTACGAGTTCAGCTGCTTGTGCACTCAAGCTTGATGAAATTCGATTTGCTTCCAGCAGGCCGTCCCCTTGGACCACTGCGTAACTGGTTGAGGGTGCTCCATTTTTCAATCGCAAGGAACATCCATCCACAAAAATCATTTCTCCAGTTTCTAAAGGTGTTTCCTGTAGATCTACTCTAGGTTTTACAACCTTTGCTATTTCATCATGGCAATTATGTGTTTCTCCTTCGTTGTTAATTGGGAGAAGAGTGGCTGGATTTAAAGTGGAGCATCTTTCAATTGTAACATTTGACAAAGTACAGAGTACATTCTGATAGTGTATTGCCCTAGCAGTAGTGAGATGTGAAGTTTTGGCTTGTACTAGGATAGAATGTACAGCGTGAGGCACTTTAACTGTTAGGGGGCTCATGAGAACTACATCCGTGCTTGCTAATACAGCTTCTGTTGTTGCAGCCACAGCACGAAGACACGGAGGAAGTGCTGCGGCCACTGGATCCAGTTTTTTAGAAAAATAAGCCAAAAAAAAGATCAACGTGCGGTGTTGTTACTTAGAGAGTCAGATGGGGGGGAGGGGTGATGTTAGAGCACGTGAGCTCATTCAGTGCTGCAGGAACAACGCACGTTGATCTTTTTTCTTCTTTCAGTACATGTGCCTTCCCTGTTTATTTATATATCTCTGCCTGTCTGTCTCCCTATTACGCAGTGCTCTGTCTGTCTGTGTGTTATGGATCTTAAAAATAACAGTTATAAGGACAGTTGTTCCTGTTAATTGCAGTCTCAATTGTTAAAAAAATATTTTAAAAGGAGCATCCCACATGAAAATATAACCATCTCATTAACTGACAGTGCATACCAATTTATAAATTTTATGTCCATTTGAGGTTAAAAAGAAAAAAAAAAAAGCAACATTTTATCCCTAGCGGGGAATTGAACTCAGGTCTAAGAGGCAACAGAGCTGTTGTGCTCTAAGAGGCAAATCTTAACGTGCAACGCCACGGAGGCTGTTGTATTGTCCTTGAAGCTTTTGTGAAAATGTTTATTTGATCTTTGGCACTCGGGCTTTACACATTCTATAGTTTATGCCTACTACATTTTGTAACATTTATTACTAAAATATGACAAAGTTTCTGTTTTAACAATGTGTTTACACAGATTACTTTAGAATAATGATCTCTTATTTCCACTGTAAAACTCCACTTCACTCCCACATAATCAATCAAGTCGTGAGCTGGGAAAAGTTTGCTCACGTTCTAAGTCGGTGGAGGGATGGAATAGCCGGCTGCTGGCAGCTTGTCTTTTATCAGCACATTTAGAGGACAAAGGATGCTGGCGGAGAGGTGTGAATGGATTTAAGAAGCGATTTAAGGTGGGCCGGATATGCGAGTTTTTTCGTAGGCTCTGGTAATTCTAGTGTTAAATGAAGTTATTTCTGATCACTACTTAAGAATGTTTGACTTGGTTCTGCCCTTACCAATACCCTCACAGATTAAAACAAAGACAGTGTGATATCTAGATTGTAATTCTACTTCAAAATTTATAGATACTTTAAGTAAGTCAAGTGTAATTGCTTTAAACCATTTAGATCAGTTAACATCAAATGTAAATGTGGAAAACAATTTAGATCAGCTAGCATCATATAATAATGTGACCTTGAGAGATGCTCTGGACACAGTGGCTCTCCTTAAAAGAAAAGTGATCAAAGCAGATAGAAAGTCTCCCTGGTTTAATGAGAACACTCGAGCTCTTGAATTACAGTGTTGAAAACTAGAGAGCAGCTGGAGAGCAACAGAGTCTTAAAAAAATATAAAAAGCTCCCTTTAAAGCTTGCTCATATTATTATTCTAAAAATAATAGATAGTAATTATAAAAATCCTCATGAACTGTTTAGAATAGCTGCTAAATTAACAAATGGAAATTCAGATCTACAGTGCAAAATACCAACAGACATTAGCAGTACAGACATTATGAACTTCTTTAATGAAAAGATTAAAAATATAAGATCCCAGATCTCAACATCAACTTGGCAGACCCTGTCACACCTTGCATTCACACCTTGCATTCAATACTTTAGAAATTTTAATCCAGTAATAGGAAGTCTTAACTTTAATTTCTAAAATGAAACCCACTACTTGTTCTCTAGATCCGGTGCCAACAAAACTAGTAAAAAGCACAATAGATGTTCTTGCAGCGCCTATTCTAAACATTATTAATAGTTCATTATTGCATGGCACAGTACCTGATACACTTAAATTGTCAGTCATCAAACCATTACTTAAAAAGTTAGACATAGAGCCGCATATACTTAATAATTATAGACCGATATCAAATTTACCCTCTCACTTTAAAACACTTGAAATAGTAGTCGCCAATCAGCTTCAGTCATACCTTACGCATTATAATTTATTTGAGAAATTCAAGTCTGGCTTCCGCACTGGTCATAGTACAGAAACGGCACTAACGCGTGTTGTAAGCAACATTCTGATATCCTCTGATGAAGAAAACTCCACTTTAATTATGTTTTTAGACTTAAGTGCAGCGTTTGACACCATTGACCATTCTATTTTACTGCACAGGCTAGAAAATGATGTTGGGCTTACAGGCACCGTGCTCGCTTGGTTTAGTTCTTATTTATCAAATCGATGCCAATATGTACAGAAATGTGTTGACAGGACTCCATCATTATACACAGAAGTGAGATCTGGGGGGTATTTTTCGTACGTGGATTACTCGTTTAGCCAGATGTAATTGTTGACGATTTGGCCTGATCCTGGATCTGTCGGTTTTTTGAAACTCTTGCTGGAAGTGTTGTCATAGCAACACATCCTAATCCTCAAACCTGCTCAGAGCAGGTTTGTTCTACGTAAACAAGGATTAGTTTACACACCTGATCAGTGACGCTGCATGGAAGTCATCAACTCATGGCTTCGCCGTTCATGAATGAGCGACCAATTGATATCGGTGCGCAAATTATACGAAGAGAATTTCATATAGAGAGGGTTTTGCGCGATCGTCAAGATCCTTTATTGCTCCCGGAGGAAATTCTGTACGAAAGATACCACTTTAGCCGAGGGGGAATATTGTACCTCAAAGATTTATTATCTCCGTATATTCAAAGTCGAACTCGCCGAAGTTGGGCTCTCACAACCACACAGACAGTATGCATTGCTTTGAGGTTTCTTGCAAGCGCCACTTTTTTATATACTGTAGGTGATGCGGAAAATCTATCGAAAAGTGCAGTTTGCCAGGCAATTCATAAAGTCTGTTTGGCTCTGAAACATTTCCTTCGGGTTTTCATTGTGTTTCCTAGACACCTGCATGTGCAGACAAAAGAGGCATTTCATGCCATTGAAGATATTCCATAAAGAATCTCACAATCAGCCTAACATTCTCATTACCAGGATTTCCAAATGTGATTGGGGCACATGGGACTGATCAGAGTGGAGTTTGATCAAACATTATTTAGAAAATGTACCTCTCCGCCTGATGAATAATCAGACACAGTGTCTTCATCAAATATTTGACCTTCGTCAATATCTCGTTGGTCAGACACAGCTTCTAGGGATATGACATTCCCTGCAAATGACCCAACAAAAAAGAGGGCTATATGGAACATACCTATGGCACACATTGAGGACAAATATATGCAATGACCATCCTTTACCTGAAATGAAGTGACCACTGCATCCTGCCACTGGTTCTGAGGAGGAGCTTCCCCCTGGAATGCCCTCAGAAACAGGCCGATGGGCATTTTGCTGGAGAGCCAACTCTTCTGCAGGGTTTAGGTCTGGACCGCGTGGACCTCCAGCTGTTTTTTGCTTGTCTGCCTTCTTATTAGCTTTAAAATTAATGTTCTTTACATTATATATGATTCTTTATGTCATCAATTCTTTAAATAGTTATATACCAATATTTACCAGTTTGAAGTATATTCTTGTACTTCACTTTAACTTGTTCCCATGTTCTCCTTGTGCTCACGTTTGATCTGGAATTATGACATATTAAATAATAATTAATCTGACACATAGGAAATGAAACGCTGTATTCAGTAAGTACAATGCACACGCATTTCATTTGTCTGCCAGTTTTTGCCAGCTGTCTTTTCTGGTCTGGGCTGCTTTTGCAGTGTTACCGCTTGTGCATATTAAATCTTGAAATTCTTCATGTCCTTCGAATGAAAGGTCTTGCTCCGCTTGTGTGGAAAAAAAAATGCGCCCGTTCTTTCGTCATTTTGTTGCAGCCTATCAAAGACTTGCTCATCATGTTTTCTAGACTCAATATATATGGGATTTTCACTCGGCGCGGGCGCGCGCATTCATTTCGGATGATTAGATCCAGCTAGACTAATCTAATACACAGCTGCGTTTGAAAAACCGACTTATCTGGAAGAGTTTCACTGGCATTAACTCATCCAAGATGAGTCACCTGATCTCGGATGGTTTAAGCGACGTACGGAAAATACCCCCATGGTGTCTCTCAGGGCTCAGTACTTTGACCTTTACTGTTTTCACTTTACATGCTTCTGTTGGGATCTCTCATTAGAAAACATCATGTTCATTTTCACTCGTATGCAGATGACACCCAGTTATACCTTTCTTTTAGATCAAATAAAGTTTCTCTGATGTTGTCTTTAATTAGTTGTGTTAGTGAATTAAAGGACTGAATAGATGAGAACTACTTGTCTTTAAACAACGATAAAACATATATATGTGTATAATATAAAATATATATATGTTAAACTATAAATGTACACTGGCTGTTACACATGCAAACCAAATGTATATGTGTACTGTATAATATTAACAATAACAGCAGCTTACTACTGAAATGATAAATATAGGAGTTAGTGAGGATCGAACCGGGGACTCTTGATTACAAGTCAGCAAAGCTTACCGCTGCGCCACATAAACTGTTGTATTATCGTTGAACCTTTCGTGAAATTGTTTATTTGATCTTTGGGCTTCAGGCTTCACACATTATGTAGTTTATGCCTACATTTTGCCATGCATGTGTTCCAAACAAAGATCTATTATTTCCTTATAACTCTCTAGGTACCTGATTCCCAGATAATCGAGGCATGTGCTGGGAGAACTTTGTGCACATTCTGCGACAGTGGGGGGATGGAATAGCAGGCTACTTGCTGCTTGTCTTTATCGGCACATTTACAGGACAAAAGACGCGGACAGAGAGGTGTGAACAGATTTAAGGTGGGCCGGATCTACGAGTTTTAATGTAGGCTTTGGTAATTCTAGTGTTAAGGCGTTTTCTAAATATGCGGAATACTGAGAAATTAGTTCATGCATTTACAGTGCATCCGGAAAGTATTCAGAGCGCATCACTTTTTCCACATTTTGTTATGTTACTGCCTTATTCCAAAATGGATTAAATTCATTTTTTTCCTCAGAATTCTACACACAACACCCCATAATGACAATGTGAAAAAAGTTTACTTGAGGTTTTTGCAAATTTATTAAAAATAAAAAAATTGAGAAAGCACATGTACATAAGTATTCACAGCCTTTGCCGTGAAGCTCGAAATTGAGCTCAGGTGCATCCTTGAGATGTTTCTGCAGCTTAATTGGAGTCCACCTGTGGTAAATTCAGTTGACTGGACATGATTTGGAAAGGCACACACCTGTCTATATAAGGTCCCACAGTTGAGCACAAACCAAGAGCACAAACCAAGCATGAAGTCAAAGGAATTGTCTGTAGACCTCCAAGACAGGATTGTCTCAAGGCACAAATCTGGGGAAAATAACAGAAAAATTTCTGCTGCTTTGAAGGTCCCAATGAGCACAGTGGCCTCCATCATCGAAACCACCAGGACTCTTCCTAGAGCTGGCTGGCCATCTAAACTGAGCGATCGGGGGAGAAGAGCCTTACTCAGGGAGGTGACCAAGAACCCAATGGTCACTCTGTCAGAGCTCCAAAGGTCCTCTGTGGAGAGAGGGGAACCTTCCAGAAGGACAACCATCTCTGCAGCAATCCACCAATCAGGCCTGTATGGTAGAGTGGCCAGACGGAAGCCACTCCTTAGTAAAAGGCACATGGCAGCCCGCCTAGAGTTTGCCAAATGGCACCTGAAGGACTCTCAGACCATGAGAAAGAAAATTCTCTGGTCTGATGAGACAAAGATTGAACTCTTTGGTGTGAATGCCAGGCGTCATGTTTGGAGGAAACCAGGCACCATCCCTACAGTGAAGCATGGTGGTGGCAGGATCATGCTGTGGGGATGTTTTTCAGCAGCAGGAACTGGGAGACTAGTCAGGATAAAGGGAAAGATGATTGCAGCAATGTACAGAGACATCCTGGATGAAAACCTGCTCCAGAGCGCTCTTGACCTCAGACTGGGGCGACGGTTCATCTTTCAGCAGGACAACGTCCCTAAGCACACAGCCAAGATATCAAAGGAGTGGCTTCAGGACAACTCTGTGAATGTCCTTGAGTGGCCCAGCCAGAGCCCAGACTTGAATCCGATTGAACATCTCTGGAGAGATCTTAAAATGGCTGTGTACCGACGCTTCCCATCCAACCTGATGGAGCTCGAGAGGTGCTGCAAAGAGGAATGAGCGAAACTGGCCAAGGATAGGTGTGCCAAGCTTGTGGCATCATATTTAACAAGACTTGAGGCTGGAATTGCTGCCAAAAGTGCATCGACAAAGTATTGAGCAAAGGCTGTGAATACTTATGGACATGGGATTTCTCAGTTTTTTTATTTTTAATAAATTTGCAAAAACCTCAAGTAAACTTTTTTCACGTTGTCATTATGGGGTGTTGTGTGCAGAATTCTGAGGAAAAAAAATGAATTTAATCCATTTTGGAATAAGGCTGTAACATAACAAAAGGAAGAAAAATTGATGAAGCGCTGTGAATACTTCTGGATGCACTGTAAATGCATGAACTAATTTATAATAGGATTAATTTATAGTAGGAATGGTCTACTGCAGTGTGGTGTTCACTGGATGTTCAAATTGTTCTTTATGCAGATTCCAGTTAATCCAAAATGCTGCTGCAAGAATTATTACAAGAACAAGAAAATACGAACACATAACTCCAGTTCTTAAATCCTTTAACTGACTCCTGGTTAAGTTTAGGGCAGATTTCAAAATCTTCCTTCTAATATATAAAGCTTTAAATGGCCGAGGTCCAGCTTACTTATCTGAACTTATCAAGACTTACAACCCAGAGCACACATTAAGATCTCAAGATGACGGTCTGCTTATGATTCCAAGGATTAATAAAATAACAGTGGGAGGTCGAGCTTTTAGTTACAGGGCCCCTAAACTGTGGAATGGTCTGCCTGCTACTATAAGAGATGCCCCTTCGGTCTCAGCTTTTAAATCCCAGCTGAAGACTCACTACTTCAGTTTAGCACACCCTGACTAGAGCTGCTGATTAAGTGTACAGACTGCATCTTTGTTGTTAGCCATTAGCACTAAAACATAAGTAATATGATAGTTGTAATTTGTTACTAACCCTCACCTATTCTGCTTCTCTTCTCAGTACTCAAATGTGGCACTTGGTGCCACGGCCCACCTGCCAAGTTGTCTGCCTGCCTAAGAAAAAATCATCTCTGATGATGGAGCACTGGAATCATCGTGTAGATGGGTCCTTTCATTGGATTGGGCGGCTCACCACTGACTCCGCTGTGGAATTGCCAGTGGGGTGAGGCAGCTTGATGGTTGAGGTCTCCAGGACTCTGAACAAATCTGAATTGTATTACATGATATCAGCTATTCTTGCATTTTGCTCTGTACTTGTAATATTACTATTGTACCATCATATTGTTTTGAGGTTTCCTTTGTACTTTTCCTTGTACTGTGTATTGTATTGTATTTACTCTTTTTTTTGACACCCACTGCATGCCCAACTTCCTGGAAAGGGGTCTCTCTTCAAATTGCCTTTCCTGAGGGATCTTCCATTTTTTTTCCTTTCAAGGATTTTTTGGGAGTTTTTTCTTGTCTTCTTAGAGAGTCAAGGCTGAGGGGCTATCAAAAACCCATTGCGGCACTGCTTATGTGATTTAAATAAATTGTATTGTATTGAATATTTTAGCTAAATTCCCGGACTACTGCTATATGCTTCCCTACAATCCCCATGTTGTAATTTAAGGCAATCTTGTGAATTGTGGTAAGATTTGGGGCTCCCTTCACCCTATGCCTCTGTGCCCTCCGACCCTGAACATCATACTGTTATCTGGCTCTGGTTTGGTTTTGGTGTCTCCTGGGGGGTATTTTTCGTATTCCACTTACTTCTCTCTCTCTCTCATTTTTCCTAGGGCACGAAGCGGAAGCGGAAGCAAAGCAGAAGCGGACAATGGCCGACAGTGAGGTGAATCGCGTTGCAACTGTAGTCGAGGAACTCCAGGCACTCGATGAACAGATTCAGAATCTTCTGTCCAGACGAAGATACCTCAGAGATCTGAAGGCTCGGCTGTTGGATAAACCGTCCTCGCCATCTATTATCGGCGTAACATCAACCCCGCGTTGTGCCGCGCAAGTCACCTTCACCCCCGCGCCTCGTAGGAGCGACACCGATGATGACCTCGGTGTATTTCAGCTATGCAGGCGGGGGTTCAAGGCCAGAACACCTCCATCGGTACAGGCAAGCATCGTAACCCAGAACCGGTTTGACCCTCTAAGCGTCCCCAGTTCGCCTTCAGCTCCTGGTGATGTAATTGTGGTAGGTGATTCTATTGTTAGGAACCTCAATATCACTTGCCCTAATAGAAAATCTTTTGTTTCTTGTTTTCCCGGTGCTCGTGTCCGAGATGTGACGAGACGTGCACCGGCAATCTACAAGAACAGGGCAGTTGGAGCCATTGTTATACATGCTGGCGTAAACGACATAAGGCACCGACAGTCGGAGATCCTCAAGGCAGACTTCACTGCATTAATTAAAGACACAAAGGAGAGGACCCCATCGGCAAAGATATTCATCTCGGGTCCACTCCCTCTCGTCAGACGATCAAACGAGTATTACAGTCGTCTGCTTGGTTTAAACAACTGGCTGCAGGGCTTCTGCAAGAATCAAGACATCGGGTTCATTAACAACTGGGACCTCTTTTGGGAAAGACCGCGTTTCTTCAAGCGAGATGGCCTGCATCCGAACAGCTTCGGAGCCCGGGTCCTCTCCGAAAACATATCGAAGGTAATTCGTTTATCTTGACTATCTATCTCTGCTTTTAACCCCTTCCGAAATGCCACTCCTGTGTTTGGTCATGATAATTGTTTAGAAAAATCTTCCATAAAAGTGCGCAACATAAATACTGTAATAACCAATCTTAATGCAAATAGAAAATCTAGGCAATACGGCATAAACGCCAATAATTTAATTAAAGTTACTACTTTAGATGAACAATGTATTAAAACTATAAAAACAGATCATAGATTAAACAAAAAATACACACAGAGCGGCGCTAATAAAAATAACTTAATTCCTGTTCCCTATATCAATAACGCACATAGTATTCATCTCTGCTCCTCCGAAACATTGAATATGGCACTATTAAATATTAGAGCTTTAACTAACAAGACGTTTTTTATCAACGACATTATTAGTGATAAAAAAAATAGATTTTATTGCACTAAGTGAAACGTGGCTTAGCTCAGATGGCGCAGCTGTTTTAATCGAATCTGCGCCTCCGGATTACAGTTTTACTCGTGCTGATCGCCAAGGAAAGAGAGGTGGAGGGCTAGCAAACATTTACTCAAGCAGGTTAAAATGTAAAAATATCAGTTTTCGTAAGTTCAAGTCTTTTGAGTATCTCGCCATTGTTATTCAGGGAGATTCTCACGTTCTAGTATTATCCGTGTATAGACCTCCTAAATTCAACGCGTCTTTCTTTGAGGAATTCTCTGACTTGATGTCAATCTTAATTACGAACTATGACGCACTCTTAATAGTCGGCGACTTTAATTTTCATGTAGATAATCAATGTGACCAAAAAGTAAAAGAATTTATGAACCTCCTGGACTCTTTTGATTTGAGACAGCTCGTTAATCAGCCAACACATAAAGCAGGTCATACGTTAGACTTAGTAATTACTAAAGGACTAAAAGTTGATATAAAGCAGGTCATTGATATTGGTCTATCAGACCATTTTCTTCTACTTTTTAATATAGAAATAATGATAGAAAAAACTCATGAGAAGCATATTGTTAAAAAACGCTTCTTTGACTCATCAGCAGCTTTAAAACTTACAAACATTCTAACCAATCAGTCCGTTTATAGTGCCAACTATAATAGCGAGGAGAATGTAAATAGTAAGGTGGAAAGATTTAATACTAAAGTGAGGGCTGCTGTTGACATAGTTGCACCTGAAAAGACAGTTAAAAAATCTTCTAGCATTGTTATACCATGGAAGACCCAAAGAGTGTCTGATTTAAAGAGAACATGCCGTAGAGCTGAGCGTAAATGGAGGAAGACTAAACTAACTATTGACTATGAAATATTAAAAGTTAAAATAACAGAATACAATAACACAGTCCGTCTTGAGAGGCGCTGCTATTTCTATAAGATTATAAATAACAATGCTAGTAATCCCAGAGTCTTATTTTCGACAATTGATCGTCTGTTAAACCAGGTAACTCAAAGGAATGCCTCCTAAGTACTTCCAGTAAAACCTGTGAGGCTATCGCTGTATTTTTCAATCAAAAAATTAATGATATTAGAAATAACATAGTATATCTCCCCAACACTAAGGATCCCCCTAAACCCCAGTACTCCATAATAAATAAATTAAAGTCTTTCACTAGGATAGATTTACCTGATTTACATAAAATAATTTCTCAAATGAAACCATCCACCTGTGCCCTTGACCCAATACCAACAAATTTTTTCAAAGAAGTATCGGGTGTGCTTATTGATAATGTTCTTGACATAGTAAATTTGTCATTAGATACGGGGGTCTTCCCAGACTGTCTTAAGACTGCGGTAGTTAAACCCCTACTTAAGAAAAATAATCTCGACCCCTCTGCTCTTGAAAATTATAGACCCATCTCTAACCTGCCTTTCTTAAGTAAAATTCTAGAGAAGGCAGTCATTATGCAGTTAAATGAGCACCTCAATAAACATGCTATTCTTGATAAATTTCAGTCAGGTTTTAGAACAAATCACAGCACAGAAACTGCACTCGTTAAAGTAGTAAATGACTTGCGGGTAAATGCAGACAGAGGCCATTTATCTGTTCTCATCCTCTTAGATCTGAGTGCCGCATTTGACACCATTGATCATAATATTCTTAAGAATCGCCTTAGTCAATGGTGGGCCTCTCTGGCAGTGTCTTAAACTGGTTTGAATCCTACCTGGCAGGGAGAAAATTCTTTGTTAGTTGTGGTAATTATAACTCAAAGACACATGATATTCTATATGGTGTTCCACAAGGCTCTATCCTGGGTCCGCTGCTCTTCTCAATCTACATGCTTCCATTAGGTCAGATTATCTTGGGACATAACGTGAGCTACCACAGCTATGCTGATGACACACAGCTGTATTTATCAATAGCACCTGATGACCCCTAAATCTCTTGATTCGCTAACACAATGTCTAACTGTATCTCAGAATGGATGAATAGTAACTTTCTCAAATTAAATAAAGAAAAAACCGAAATCTTAGTGATTGGCAATAATGGATACAATGAGGCTATTAGAAATAAACTGGATGCATTAGGATTAAAAGTCAAATCGGAGGTAAAAAGCTTAGGGGTAACCGTTGATTGTAATCTGAATTTTAAATCGCATATTAATAAAATCACTAGGACAGCATTTTTTCACCTAAGGAACATAGCAAAAGTTAGACCTCTTATATCATCGAAAGATGCAGAGAAATTAGTTCATGCGTTTGTCTTTAGTCGGCTAGATTACTGTAATGCACTCCTCTCAGGACTACCCAAAAAAGACATCAATCGTTTGCAGTTAGTGCAGAATGCAGCTGCTAGAATCCTTACCAGGAAAAGAAAATCCGAACACATTTCTCCAGTTTTGATGTCACTACACTGGTTACCTGTGTCATTCAGAATTGACTTTAAAATTCTGCTTATGGTTTATAAAGCTTTAAATAATCTCGCCCCATCTTATATATCGGAATGTCTGACACCTTATATTCCAAATCGCAACCTCAGATCCTCAACTGAGTGTCTCCTTAGAATTCCAAGAGCAAAACTTAAAAGAAGTGGTGAGGCGGCTTTCTGCTGTTATGCACCTAAAATCTGGAATAGCCTGCCAGTAGGAATTCGCCAGGCTAATACAGTGGAGCACTTTAAAAAACTACTGAAAACACATTACTTTAACATGGCCTTCTCATAACTTCACTGTAATTTAATCCTGACACTCTGTATATCCAATTCATTATAATAACTATTCATTCAAAATTTGTACTAACCCTTACTCTCTCTTCTGTTTCCTTTTCCGGTGTCCTATTGGTGGTGGCTTGTGCCACCACCATCTACCCAAAGCACCATGATGTTCCAACAATGATGGATGGATTAAAAGCCAGAAGTCTGTATAACCATCAGCATCAAGTGACTCCGTGAGAACCCTAACTACAAAGAGGACTATTTCATTTATGTTAGGTAGAATGCCCAAAGGGGACTGGGCGGTCTCGTGGCCTGGAACCCCTACAGATTTTATTTTTTTCTCCAGCCTTCTGGAGTTTTTTTTTGTTTTTTCTGTCCACCCTGGCCATCGGACCTTACTCCTTTTTATGTTAACTAAGGTTGTCTTATTTTAATTTCTTATTTGTCTTTTATTCTTCTTTTCTTCATTATGTAAAGCACTTTGAGCTACTTTTTGTATGAAAATGTGCTATATAAATAAATGTTGTTGTTGTTGTTGTTGTTGTTGTATGTGGATTACGAAAAGCCGGATGTAATTATTGATGATTTGGCCTGATCCTGGATCTGTCGGTTTTTCGAAACTCTTGCTGGAAGTGTTGTCATAGCAACACATCCTAATCCTCAGACCGCTCGGAGCAGTTTGTTCGATGTAAACAAGGATTAGCTCACACACTTAATCAGTGTCCGTGTATGGAATTCATTCAGTCATGGCTTCACCGTTCATGAATGAGCGACCAATTGATATCAGTACGCAAATTATAAGAAGACAATTTCATATACTGTAGAGAGGGTTTTTGCGCGATTGCCAAGATCCTTTATTGCTCCCGGAGGAAATTCTTTTCAAAAGATACCGCTTTAGCTGAGGGGGAATATTGTGCCTCAAAAATTTATTAGGACCTTATATTCGAAGTCAAAATCTGCGAAGTCGGGCTCTCACAACCACACAGACAGTATGCATTGCTTTGAAGTTTTTTTCAAGCTGCACTTTTTTATATACTGTAGGCAATGTGGAAAATCGAACTAAAAGTGCAGTTTGCCAGGCAATTTGTAAAGTCTGTTTGGCTGTGAAATATTTCCTTCTGGTTTTCATAATGTTTCCTGGACACCTGCGTGTGCAGACAATAAAAGAGGCGTTTCATGCCATTGCAGGTAGGTTATACACAGGCAAAAACACCCACAGTGCCATGAAGAATCTCACAATCAGCCTAACATTCTCATTACCAGGATTTCCAAATGTGATTGGGGCACAGGGGACTGATCAGAGTGGAGTTTGATCAAACATTATTTGGAAAATGTACCTCTCCTCCTGATGAATAATCAGACACAGTGTCTTCATCAAATATTTGACCTTCGTCAATATCTCGTTGGTCAGACACAGGTTCAAGGGATATGACATTCCCTGCAACTGACCCAACAAAAAAGAGGGCTATATGGAACATACCTATGGCATACATGGAGGACAAATATATGCAATGACCATCCTTTACCTGAAATGAAGTGACCACTGCATCCTGCCATTGGTTCTGAAGAGGAGCTTCCCCCTGGAATGCCCTCAGAAACAGGGCGATGGGCATTTTGCTGGAGAGCCAACTCTTCTGCAGGGGTTAGGTCTGGACCGCGTGGACCTCCACCTGTTTTTTGCTTGTCTGCCTTCTTAGTAGCTTTAAAATTAATGTTCTTCACATTATATATCATTCTTTATGTCAACAATTCTTTAAATAGTTATATACCAATATTTACCAGTTTGAAGTATATTCTTGTACTTCACTTTAACCTGTTCCCGTGTTCTCCTTATGCTCACGTTTGATCTGGAATTATGACATATTAAATAATAATTAATCTGACACATAGGAAATGAAATGCTGCTTTCAGTAAGTACAATGCACATGCATTTAATTTGTCGGCCACTTTTTGCCAGCCGTCTTTTCTGGTTTGGGCTGGTTTTGCAGTGTTACCCCTTGTGCATATTAAATCTTGAAATTCTTCATGTCCTTTGAATAAAAGGTCCTGCTCCGCTTGTGTGGGAAAAAAAATGCGCCTGTTCTTTTGTCATTTTCATATAGCCTATCAAAGACTTGCTGATCATGTTTTCTAGACTCAATATATATGGGCTTTTCAATCAGCGCGGGCACGCGCATTCATCTCGGATGATTATATCCAGCTAGACTAATCTAATACACCATTTGAAAAACCGACTTATCTGGATGAGTTTCACCGGCATTATCTCATCCAAGATGAGGCACCTGATCTCGGATGATTTAAGCGACGTACGGAAAATACCCCCCTGGACCCGCACTGCTGTAATGGCCATGGTATACTTATGATTTCATTCCACACGTTTGTAACGGCCGACCCCTTTTACCCAGCTGGCAGCTACACCTCCAAGACCAGTGGCCTGGATAATTTACTGAGAAATAATCTACTATCAAGCCATACTTCTTACCATTTGAACTTTTCCCCACAATCGACGGTGAAAAATATAAGCACACAAACAGGATGTAAAATTAAACAGATTATATGTATTAAATGAAATGAAATATAAAAATAGAAACATATAAATATCCCTCCACCCCAGCAATAACAAGACACCACCAAACATATATAAATATATACAACAAAAACCCTCCCTTGTCCCTGTAACAAATAAACACACAACACGAAAACAACAATGTAAGACAAACTGAAAATGAATGAGTACGTGAGTCCGGTAATAAGAAACTGTCCTGAAAGCGGATGACTGAATTAGTGATATTGAGTTGTTTGATTCTCCCCGGAAAAAAATGGAACAGCCTCACCGTGAATCCTCGTGTATGTGGTGGATGATTAAGTCCTACCCCGGGGTATCTCGTGGTGAGGTCCTTGAAATAAATCCGGCAGATGGAAAACAAACTGGATGGATAAGCGCAATATGGAAAACAGGTACAGGTTGCTCGTGGTCGTAATGTTGAAACAAAATCTCCTTCTCTCCTCTCTCCCTTTCCTTCTCCTCCTGATGGCTTATATAGTCCTGTGACGGCTGTGATTGAATGATGGTAAACAGGTGTTTTCCAGGTTGGCGGCTGTGGTCTCCTTCCATCATCCGTCCCCCTTTTTACGGGGACGGCATAAACTGATGCACAAACAGTAAACGGGACAATGAAACGAGACACACTCAGAACTGACATTTAAACACTATGTGGCCCCGCTACATGTTCTTCTGTGTTTTCTGCTGCATCCTTAATAATTTGCAAATCCATATCCTTAGGAAATTCATCATCTCAGGTCTGATGCATCACATCTTGATTTGTTTTATGCCAGACTTCCTTAGCTGTGGGTGTTTTGCCCTGTCTCATCATACATTTATGCATTTGATCTCTTTCCCTCATGGAAGCTCATTCCTCTTCAGATACAGCTGCCTGTTTTTGTCCATCCGGCAGTTACTCTCTGTTTGACATATTTGGTGTTTCAGTGCACCATCTATTGGAATACATTTTTATAATTCAGGAAGCAAGAAAGTGCACTGCATTTATCATTTCAACAGATGGCGCATGTGAAAGTAAAAAAACTCCCCCAAGGAAGACGGACAAGTTCAATCAGTTAGATTTTTACTCAGTCACAGATGAGTATTTGGATTCTATGTTGCAAGGCAGAAGAGCAGTTACATTTTTTTCTATTGGCTTTTTATTTCTTCTTCCTCCCTCTTCCCCTTATTTCTTAAAAATAAACATAATACAGTATCATTTACTTAAGCATTTTGTTTTAGTACGCTAATGGGCCATCTGTTCTTATTTTTTCAATGATCAGATAGACCCTAAAGAAGGAAAAGTCATCTTTCCTGTGTCAAATAGATGCGTTCCTAAGAAACTGGAAATTGTCTTTGGTCAGCTTACTGCACCCTGTCTGTATGAATAACCTGCCGTTATAGCAAAATGGCTTTGTCAGCTATTAACCCTAAGTAGCTTGCATGCAATTAATTTTTCTTTCACACGCAACACAAACATTAGCACTACTTTTATGAGTTCCATACCAAATGTCTTATAACATAGATACAGCAACCTGACAGACACACAGATACACAGAAACACAGACAGACACTTCATATGTCTCTCTTATATGCCTTATTGCACAATTATCTGTTGGAATGAGAAATGTGATGCATTGTATTTCTATAAATGCTTGTGAAGCACAATATGTTGGAATGACAGTCACACCCTATGCAACTGTGATTGATCTTATTCATGAAAAGATCCCAGTGACCCCATGGGAGAAAGACTTTCTGGAGTCTAAGGTCATAAAGCTTATGAAGCCGTTTATGGACAAAGGCAGAACCATAACAACAGTTGCGTGGAGCTTCCACCTGCAGCTGAAGTCACTTCAGTACACATGTACGGTGTCAGCAGGTCCATGTCGATCAAACACAGTGTGAGACATGGGTCCGAACACTACCAGACAGACACCAACACTTTATAAACACACGTTTATTACAGCTAATAAAGTCCACACAACACACAGTGCTCCCGCACCAATCACCCTATCCACAGGCTTCTCTCTCTGTGTCCATGGGCCACCTTTCCTCTCCTCCCGGGAGCTTTGTCCTGCTCCCGCTCCTGACTCTAGCTCCCTGATTGTAGGAAGACGGCCCCTTTTATTTCCACCCGGATGTGCTCCAGGTGCTCAATGACGTTCTTCCGGCAGCACTTCATGGTGTGGCGGAAGTTCTGCCCTTGCACCCGGAAGCACTCCGGACGTTCCTGGAAGGTCCTTCCTCCACCTTCCCAGGTGTGGCGGAAGTGTTGATCTCCCAGGCTCCACGATGCTTGGGGCACCACCTGGCAGTGGCCACGGGCCCCAGTGGGCTTGAGTCACCTTGTTCCTTCCCCGTGGTCCCCTCAACATCCAGGGCGGTTGCACCCTTGTGGCCCAGGGGACGTATAGACCACCTCCTGGTCCTTTCACGAGTGTCCTGTGACAACAGGAAGCTCTGAAGTTTACTTGTGACTTTACGTTGTGGGAAGATAAGTAAATAAATCAAGGTAAATAACATTCGATCTGGCTCTTATATACTGTAAGTAACATATTAATGTTTTTTATATAAAGACCATCACAAAACATAATCACAAACAGGACTTAGCATGATACGTTGGCGAGCTCTGTAAGCTGTACTTTTTCTTTAAAGGCCATGTGTGTGGCAGACTGACTGGCAGGATGACGCCGGACCTCTCGTTGCATCCAAACGGTGTCATCTTTTGCCTTTACGCCTGGTGCAGCTGCGTTGTTCTTCTATGTGAGTGGATGTTTCTTGGCGGGGTTGGGAGGGCTTCTGTTCACTTTCTCCGATGTAGAGCCCTCGTCTTCATCCGAGTTCACCTCTGTTATAGCATGTCTGTATTTGAAAACAAGCAGTGTCAGATTGGGGCGAGCGTGAATGCGACTGAGAGAATAAAACTGAATAAAAAAAAAAAAATCCCTTTACAAGTTTCATACATTTACACCGCCTGTAACAGACTCAAATCAAATGTATGTTTTTATTGTATAATAGCAACAATAAGAGCAGTTCACTATTTAAAATGCTTAATTTGTGACACAGCAGGGTTCGAACCCGCAACCTGTTGATTATGAGTCCATAGTTCTTACTGCTGTACTACCAAAAAAGTCGTGACAACAAGCCATACTAACACAGGTTCTTTTTCATCAGTCTTGAATAAAAACACACTTGTTCTGTTATATTTATACCTTTTGTGAAAAAGGCTTATTTGATATTTGGACGTCAGTCTTCACACATTATACACTTCATGTCAAAATTTTGTAGTTAGTACGAAAGTATGGAAAAAGTTTCTCTTTAGATATGTGTTCAAGATTTCTGTCATGCTTCACTTACATACAGTGCATCCGGAAAGTATTCACAGCGCATCACTTTTTCCACCTTTTGTTATGTTACAGCCTTATTCCAAAATGGATTAAATTCATTTTTTTCATCAGAATTCTACACACAACACCCCATAATGACAACATGAAAAATTTTACTTGAGGTTTTTGCAAATTTATTAAAAATAAAAAAAAATTGAGAAATCCCATGTCTATAAGTATTCACAGCCTTTGCTCAATACTTTGTCAATGCACCTTTGGCAGCGATTCCAGCCTCAAGTCATGTTGAATATGATGTCACAAGCTTGGCACACCTATCCTTGGCCAGTTTCGCCCATTCCTCTTTGCAGCACCTCTCGAGCTCCATCAGGTTGGATGGGAAGCGTCGGTGCACAGCCATTTTAAGATCTCTCCAGAGATGTTCAATCGGATTCAAATCTGGGCTCTGGGTGGGCCACTCAAGGACATTCACAGAGTTGTCCTGAAGCCACTCCTTTGATATCTTGGCTGTGTGCTTAGGGTCGTTGTCCTGCTGAAAGATGAACCGTCGCCCCAGTCTGAGGTCAAGAGCGCTCTGGAGCAGGTTTTCATCCAGGATGTCTCTGTACATTGCTGCAGTCATCTTTCCCTTTATCCTGACTAGTCTCCCAGTTCCTGCCGCTGAAAAACATCCACACAGCATGATGCTGCCACCACCATGCTTCACTGTAGGGATGGTGCCAGGTTTCCTCCAAAAATGACTCCTGGCATTCACGCCAAAGAGTTCAATCTTTATCTCATCAGACCAGAGAATTTTCTTTTTCATGGTCTGAGAGTCCTTCAGGTGCCTTTTGGCAAACTCCAGGCGGGCTGCCATGTGCCTTTTACTAAGGAGTGGCTTCCGTCTGGCCACTCTACCATACAGGCCTGATTGGTGGATTGCTGCAGAGATGGTTGTCCTTCTGGAAGGTTGTCCTCTCTCCACAGAGGACCTCTGGAGCTCTGACAGAGTGACCATCGGGTTCTTGGTCACCTCCCTGACTAAGGCCCTTCTCCCCCAATCGCTCAGTTTAGATGGCCGGCCAGCTCTAGGAAGAGTCCTGGTGGTTTCGAACTTCTTCCACTTACGGATGATGGAGGCTACTGTGCTCATTGGGACCTTCAAAGCAGCAGAATTTTTTCTGTAACCTTCCCCAGATTTGTGCCTCAAGACAATCCTGTCTCGGAGGTCTACAGACAATTCTTTTGACTTCATGCTTGGTTTGTGCTCTGACATGAACTGTCAACTGTGGGACCTTCTATAGACAGGTGTGTGCCTTTCCAAATCAGGTCCAATCAACTGAATTTACCACAGGTGGACTCCAATTACGCAGCAGAAACATCTCAAGGATGATCAGGTGAAACAGGATGCACCTGAGCTCAGTTTCGAGCTTCATGGCAAAGGCTGTGAATACTTATGTACATGTGCTTTCACAATTTTTTATTTTTAATAAATTTGCAAAAACCTCAAGTAAACTTTTTTCACATTGTCATTATGGGGTGTTGTGTGACGAATTTTGAGGAAAAAAATGAATTTAATCCAGTTTGGAATAAGGCTGTAATATAACAAAATGTGGAAAAAGTGATGCGCTGGGAATACTTTCCGGATGCACTGTAGATCTTTGTTGACACGATATATTTGTTAGCCTTTACAGCTCTGGGTACTTCACTCCCTGATAAACAAGGCTTGAGCTGGGAGAGGTTTTTGCCCTCTCTGCAGCAGTGGGAGGATAGGATAGCGGGCTGCTAACTGCTTGGGTTTATGGACACATTTACAAGACGAAAGATACTGATGGAGAGGTGCGAGCAGATTTAAGGTGGACCAGATTTACGATTTTCTCATATGCTTTGGTAATTCTAGTGTTTAATATTGTAATTAAATAGCACATTAAGTATTTTTAGAACTACAATTATGGGTGGTGTTCAGATTTTGTGAGAGGGTTTCTCTTTGAAGCTTGCAGTATGGGGATGAAAAGATCAAAATCACATCAATTAAACTGTATTCTGTTGATCAAAGGCGCTCTACAGCCACGAAGAACAAAGAATTGTGGGAAATCGAGGTACAAAGCCCCCCCCACCCATTAACCCACACTATTTGCATGTTGAGATCTTGAATTAGAAAATGCAAAGTGGAAATACGTTTTACTTTTCATTTGTGTAGCTTCATTGCTGTCCAAGCTGAAAATGAAATTGCAAATGGGGGGTATTTCATTTTCATTTTGGCAACATTTTTGGGTGCAGACTTTGAAAATGAAATTGCAAAACGGAGACTGCCTTTTCATTTTGAATTTTCGTTTTCATTTTTGCAGAAAATACCTCCCAATGTCTTCAAAATAAAAAAGCACATCAGTTAGCGCTGCTGCATTTAAATTCTAGGAGTTTACCTGCCACTGCCACATAGAAATGCATGTTGTGTGTTTGATGATTTATGAAAAGAAAGACGTCCAGAAAATCAGACAAAGACAATCAGCACAACATCAGACTGACAGAGAGCAACGGGGGAATACTGTTTGGAATTTAATGTGAGGGTCCGGAAAAGACAAAAACACACAGCTGTTACTGTACACTGTATATGTGTGTGTGTGTGTGTGTGTGGGCCTCTCATGGTCCAGCACACTCCATGCGGGTTCAGCTCACATGAGTCTGAGGGGCTCTGACCAGCACAGGACAGGACGGAGTGTTAGACCACCACTGGGCACAACCTCAGCTCATTTGAACCTGCTGATTCAATGTGCTGAAGAAAAACAACATGTAGAGGGAGAAGAGGCAAATTGCAGAGAGCCAGCAGCTGGACCAGGGTTCAAATCCAAGTGTCTGGATCTGTGAGGAGTGACCACTGCAGCCCCTAGCAGCTCCTGACAAACAAATATAATGAAGACATCGGAGATTTGATGAACTCATTAGTGAGTAAGAACTGAAATGAACAAACAAACATCCTGAGAGAATTTGTGAAGCACACACAGCAGAGAGACGCCTCATGTGAATTACGTCAGCAGAGAGAATATGGCAGTCGCAGGGCCTCAGTGTATAAACATCTCAGTGTGCAGGCAGGACGGCTCAGTCAGGGACAGACATGGAGTGGAATGGAATGAAACTTGGCCGTTGCTTTCCTCACAGTAATACATCTTGTTATAAACTGATTTATGGAACTGAAGTTTATGGACTTTGTTATACTTTCTCGTGTCTTTTGCTTTTCTCGACAGTCTTTGGAAATTTTCTTGTCATCATTTCCATCTCTCATTTTGTTCAGCTGCACACGCCGACTAATCTTCTGATCCTTTCACTTGCAGCGGCCGATTTCTTAGTGGGATTCTTTGTGATGCCCTTCTTTTTGGTTCAGCTGATTGAAACTTGCTGGTACTTTGGAGTTCTTTATTGTTATTTGTATCAGGCATTTGCAGATATTCTTAGCATATTTGTGATATATAATGTGGTTTTAATATCCATTGATCGCTACATTGCTGTCTGCCATCCTTTCTTTTACAGCTCAAAAATAACTTTGAGTGTTGCAAAGGTCAGCATTGCTGTAGTGTGGCTGTTTGCACTTTTCATTACAGTCGTACTTTTATGTCTTAGTGATATTGTAACAGAGCGATGTGACGGAGCTTGTGCAGTATACACTTATGATGAAATGATCATTTTTATTTTACTCATATCATTTTTTATTCCTTATTCACTGATGATTGTTTTTTATATCAGAATATTTGTAGTTGCAAGAAGCCATTCAAGAGCCATCAACTGTATGACAGAAAAGAGACAAACTGTGGAGGTGAGCGACAGTAAAATATCAAAACCGTCTGAAAGAAAAGCCGCAAAAACATTAGGAGTAGTCGTGGGGGCTTTTATTATCTGCTGGCTGCCTATCAATATATACAATCTATTTACTGATAGCAGTAACCTAATCACATATATCATCAGGAATGTCTTTGTGTTGGTAAGTGAAGTGAACTTTGGAGTTAATCCAATTCTTTACGCTTTTCTTTATTCCTGGTTTCGAAAAGCACTGAAAATCATCCTGACATTTAAAATATTTAGCCCAGCTTCTTCAGTGCTCAATTTACTGTAAATATTAAAGAAAATAAAAAATACAAAAATAATTTAGTTGTACTTAAAAATTGGTTGTACTAAATTATTTGTACATTATGCCTTTGCTTATTTTTCATATTAGCAGTGCAATACTTGGACATATTTCTTAACAATACAATCATTTCATATTCACTGTAATGTTGTGAAGGCTGTTTTTGTTAAAATAGAACTCTATTCTTGTAGAGTGTACACTGTTTATAAATATTGCTTATTTTAGCACAATTATTTTCATAAAAACTCTTCTTATTTCAATGTGTAATAAACAGAACTGAAAATGTATGAGACTCCTGGCAATTCATAGAAACACTTCAGAGTTTCTTGGTGACTTTGTTTTATTTAACTTTGTTTTTTCCATAGTTTTGGGACAGAATTCTTTATTTGATCATAAATTGTTAACTAATGTGCTGAATTTTACCTAAAATCTGGGAATATAAATATCTGTTAATATCTGGAGTTACAATTTAAAAACTAAAACTAAAAACAGCAGAGCTCAGATGACGGCCGACATTCTGTTCAACTTTGGTCAGTTCGGTAGGGACTTTCTTAAGAATCAAAACTTATAAGATACTTCTTCATTTATTATTTAGAAGTACTAACTGAGTTTTGTCTCATGTTAAACTTTTTATTTTAATCTTGAAGTTAATGTTTCCTATTCCTGCACTTTAATCCACACTCCTCCTCACTAAGGCAGCAGATGACAGACGAGTGCAAACGGAGCAGTCGGCCTTCACTCCTCACACTGCTGGCTCACTAAATGACACTGAGGTGACTGTGAGGAAGTGAAATGGACGACTGAGAAGGTCAAATGAGGTTTGATGTCCACAATTAAATGTAGGATTTGCACCTTTAGACTGACATTTGTTAATATTTGTGAAGTCTCATTAGCCGCAGCTGCTCACCTAATACAGAACACAATTAATACTTCAGAGAACAGCATTGTGCTCAATTCTATAAAAACAGAGAAACTTAAATCTTTAATAAAGGAATCACATTTGGATTTGAACAACTCTGTGGCTGCCGTCAGTGTTTAATAATATTTTAAATAACTGTTAAAATCTTCTTACTTTTTTTAAAACCAGCTGTATAATCCTCATATAATCTAGTAGGGTTACTGCAGTAAAGTATTTGTTTACAAAGTTAGCACAAAATATTCATGCAGACATTTCTTTATTTTTTTAATGTGGTTCAAGTTGTCTCTTTGACAGTTTTTAGTGATTCTACAAGGGTGGATGTGAGATTCTCTGTCATTACATTGTCATTATCAGTAAATAATAAAAAAACTATTGTGATATATTAGTTAAGAAATTTACCAGCACCCCACTCTGGGTGTCCAGTTTAGCCAATAAAACGCAGGCAGGAGCACAGCGTCAGTCAGTCATCTTTCTTATCTCCGTCTCTCAGTAGGAGCACAAGCACCTCATTAGCGAGTGTTACAAAGGAGAGGCGCCCGTCTCACTCTATTTATACTCTTCATTGATTAGATCACAATGCCAAGGAGTTCATTACATAATAAGAAAGCCTTTAACCTGATTGGTTTATCCAGTTGCTAACAGGACGTCACCAAACATCGAGACCTTAGATGGTCACGCGGCACACTCAGCTGATTGACCGTCCTGTTAACTCAGGAGTCTGTGACTGTTTAGGTGTTTTTAAAAGTTCACTCCACACATGACAGGCACGTCCATGTCGTTCTCAGCCCTTTGGGTGACTTTATGTTTCCTTCTGTTCAGGCGGGTCTGTCAACAGGAAACTTAGCCTGAGCAGAACAACAGAGCAAGCAGCGCACTTTAAAGATGACTTTTTCTTCTCACACCACGACTTGCCTTTTTCTTTTCTTGCTACAAAGCCACTTAACACGTCTTTTCTTAATAATTCAAACATTTATCATAGTGAATATCAAAATAAAAAGGCCGCTGAGCGACTGCCCATTCAATGTGTCCATGCAGAGCCTTCACGGCGGCCTCTCCGTTCCAAAGCAGCCTGATAAATGTCTGCAGTTCTCGTGTTCTCCCCATGGCCTGTGATGGACGAGCACCCAGTGCTTTTGTGGAGGTTTGGGGCTCTGGATTGTCCACTTCATGTCTGCTCCATCCCTTTATGGTGGACGTGAGGAGACAAAATGGTCCTCTGTGGTGATGTGAACAACAAGAAAGTGAAATGTTTGTGAAATACCACAATGCATTTTTGTAAAATAAAACAATCATTTTATGAAACCTTGACTTTATTTCTTTATTTGTTCATCTGAGGTATGAGTACACCAGTAAACCTGACACATAAATTGTGTGTTAAGGTATTATGGTCTGTACTGTATAAGACGATTCCTGACGGACTCTCAGCTCCTTTATTTCTGCTCTGCTCAGCTGATGCTTTACTTGTTCCACTTTAAGAGTTGCCCCCTCATTTCAGACCCCCTTGTGTGTTTATTCAGGAGGTATTATGATGTGGTGGTCCGCACTTCTGCCCTTTTGATTTACTGTTCTTCTTCCAGTCCTTCGCCCGGTCACTGCCAGTGTTGAATCTCCTTGTTCTCTCTTTGCATGTGTGGCTTTTACTCAGCAGGACAGCAGAAGACTTTTATTATCCCAGAGGGAAATTTATCAGCAGCAGGAATGTGTGACATTGGACACAGGACATTGTTAAATAGGGACAAGAAAATAATAAAAGAGACCACACATGCCCTTGTTGTAATCAGCACACACACCATAAGACTTCTACAAATCACAATAACGATGGTAGTATTATGCCAGGGTGCTTCTGTCAAAATGTCAATCAAAAATGATTGATGACTTGATCGCCCCTCCCCCAATCCTCTGATTGGTGGATTTAAATGATACACCCCCCACCCCCTGTCCTGTGACTGGTGAATTCAAACCTGTTCCCTCCTTAACACCGCCCAGACCCCACCTTAATCCCACCTCATCCACCATATTGGTTCAGGGTTTGTGTCAAGAGCAATTTGATGGATGCTGCCTCTGCATTGCCCCTCCCCCTGCCCCCCCCCCCCCCCCCCCCGTCTGTTAAGACCTGTTTGTTGGCTGGCACCCCCCTCCCTGCCCCTTCTCCTGAGGCCCTTTATATCAAAAGAACGACCTTGCCATGAACCCAAGGCCTGATCGACATGTCCAGATTTGTTCCTACCCATACCCAGCCAGCCAGGTCTCCCTTATAGCCGCTCCTGCATATCCTCTCAACGGTGCTGGAGCATGTCCCTGCATCTATCTATTATTTTAATATTATCACGAGATTAAAATATCTACCTATCTAACCTTTGCTTTAGAATTTGTAAAAAAGGAAAGCCTGTTCTATCTAAACTGCTTTTCATTGCTCTCTTTAAGGTTGCAGTTTGAGTGAAACAGCCTTTCCCATCTCACAGAACGCCATCTTGTACAAGGGCAAGCTGACAGGCCCTGCAGTGAAACAGCTGTCCCATCTCACAGAAGGGCACGCTGACCGGCCCTGCGCGTTCATGGCTCAGTGTGTAGAGAGAGATAGAGCAAAAAATGTTCCTGCTGCTTGAATCTGGCAGGCCCTGCACATGCACCTCCTTCGCAGTGAAAACAGACGCTCGTTTTGTGGTGTTTAACTTTTGAAGGTAAAGGATTTTAGGTATTGCGTGTAAGGCACAAGATAACTAGTTTGATATAAGTGTTTTAAAAATCACACAGATGTAAATAGTATACAGCAATTCCCTTTTAAATCATGCTTGATACATATAAAAAATCTATCTAAAACAAACCCTCTTCTATCAAATACCCCACATTTTAAATAATCAAGTACATTTATGTATGTATTTTCAGCTGAGCTAAGGATCCACATTACGGAAGCATTTCGCTTAACTTTCTAAAGGTGAGAGATGTACCCAGACACAGAGTGAACAGGCACACTTGAATAACAAGCTACCAGAAGTGGGGATTGAACCCACGTGGGCATTTGCCCATCGGATCTTACGTCCAACGCCTTAACCACTCGGCCATTCTGGTGGTAGAAAAAGGTGGTTTAATCACTCTTCACCACTCCATGAAAACGGCGAT
The DNA here is from genome assembly GCF_900747795.2 of Erpetoichthys calabaricus. NCBI lineage: Eukaryota > Metazoa > Chordata > Cladistia > Polypteriformes > Polypteridae > Erpetoichthys > Erpetoichthys calabaricus. The sequence goes on along the minus strand of NC_041396.2, from coordinate 310,196,807 downwards.
CATTCTTTCAGCTCCTTCAAAAACAGGTGGAGACTCATCCTCTCTTCTGACACGGGACGCCAGAAGGGGAGACTCCCACTCCAGCAGCACACAGCTGTGTGCCCTGCTCAAGCATTATGTGAAATACTCTATGGAAGATTAGCTTTTCTTTTGCTGATACACATAATTGTGCAGCTGACACAAGAAACAGGCCTTTAACATAAGTTCATATCGTCCTGTTGTAAATGTAAAGTGGTCTTAAAACGGCTCAAAGGGCATACAACTGCTAAAAGAAATCACTCTTTTTATTAGAAAGTATGCTTTCAAAAAATCCCTCTCTTTTTGGTGTATATATGTAAATAAGCGTTCAGACCGGTCCATTGCACAGCTTGCTATCCATATTACTAACCGAGAATGCTAAACCGGATGATGGACGCAGGCACATCCGGCAATGGGCTGTAGCTGCAAAAAGACGTACTGCGCAGGCGCAAAAAGAGTCCGTGAGGGTCGGCTGAGGAGCCGAGAAAGGCGGATAGAAGAGGGCGAGAGAGGCGGATGAGGGGCCGCGAGAGGCGGACAAGACCACAGAAAAAAGGAGTGAGCACAGGAAAAATTGAGAAATGAGGCGCAAAGAGCACCGAAAAAAGGAAACGGCACATAAAAAAGTATTCAAACGCAAGCAAAGCACGAAACACATTGCACACGAAACTAGACCCAAAAAAAAAAAAAAAAAAAAAAAAAAAAAGAGGCTCGCGCACAACAGCAAGGCACCCCCCCCCCTACAGGCACCGGACGGGACACACACCAAGAGGGGGATTCAACAAGACACAGGAACACAAAAAAAAAGAACACAAAACCACCCCACAGACCCTACAAGCAAGGGACGGGACACACACAAAGAGGGGGATTCAACAAGACACAGGAACACAAAAAGAAAGAAGACGCTCGCGCAACAACAATCCTCAACCCCCCCAACACACACACACACACATCCATAAGAAGTGACACCCAAAGCCACATATTCTAAAGTGAACATCAACACCTTCACACTAGACAGCATAGGTGTCAGCATTGGTGGATCTCCTCGCTGGAGACTTTAACCATGTGACGCTGGACAAAACATTGCCTGCATTCTCCCAGTATGTGGACTGTAACACCCGGGGAAATAAGACTATTGATTTACTGTATGCAAACGTTAAAGACGCATACAGCGCCACCCCGCTGCCTGCGCTTGGGAAAGGAGATCATAACCTGGTTCAGCTTCAGCCTCACTATAAACCAAAAGTTAGAGTCCTACCTGTAACCACACGATCATTCAGGAAGTGGACCCCGGAGGCTGAGAATACTCTGAGAGAACTTTTTGGAACTACAGACTGGGATATCCTGCAGGGATCTCATAATGAGAACATTGAGGAAGTTGTTGACTGCACTACTGACTACATCAACTTCTGTATGGACATTGTAGTTCCTGTAAGAACAGTACGCTGCTATGCTAACAACAAGCCATGGATTACAAGTAACATCAAGGGCCTTTTGAATCAGAAGAAAAGGGCTTTTAAAGACGGTGATCAGCATGAGCTCAAGCGCGTGCAGAAGGAACTCTGAGTCCAACTCAGGGCGGCGAAGGAGCAGTACAGGAGAAAGCTGGAGCAGAAGTTGCAGAATAACAGCATGAAGGAAGTATGGGATGGGATGAAGATCATCACTGGCTGCAGCTCGAAGCGGGGTACCACCATTGAGAGAGACGTGAAGAGAGCAAACCAAATGAACAACTTTTTTAACAGGTTTGACCACCCTAACCCACTCTCACTCTCACCTCGGAGTACTGCACCCTCCACACATCCTTCTGCTGATACCAGCATAGGAAAAACATCCCCACCCATAATAACAACAGCGCAAGTGAGCAGAGAGCTGAGGAGACTTCGTGCCAGCAAAGCAGCGGGTCCAGATGGAGTATCGCCACGACTGCTGAAGGTCTGTGCATCGGAGCTGGGGGGTCCTCTACAGCGCATCTTCAACCTGAGCCTGGAACAGGGGAGAGTCCCGAGGCTTTGGAAAACATCTTGTATCACCCCAGTCCCAAAGGTATCACGTCCTAGTGAGCTGAATGACTTTCGGCCTGTTGCTCTGACATCACATGTGATGAAGACCATGGAGAGGCTGCTGCTTCACCACCTTAGGCCACAGGTTCAACACGCCCTTGACCCTCTGCAGTTTGCATATCAGGAGAAGGTGGGAGCGGAAGATGCCATCATCTATATGCTACACCGATCCCTCTCTCACTTGGACAGAGGCAGTGGTGCTGTAAGAATTATGTTTCTAGACTTCTCTAGCGCCTTCAACACAATCCAACCTCTGCTCCTTAGGGACAAGCTGACAGAGATGGGATTAGATTCATACCTAGTGGCATGGATCGTGGACTATCTTAAAGACAGACCTCAGTATGTGCGTCTTGGGAACTGCACGTCTGACATTGTGGTCAGCAACACAGGAGCGCCACAAGGGACTGTACTTTCTCCGGTCCTGTTCAGCCTATATACATCGGACTACCAATACAACTCGGAGTCCTGCCATGTGCAAAAGTTCGCTGATGACACTGCTATCGTGGGATGTATCAGGAATGGGCTGGAGGAGGAGTATAGGGACCTAATCAATGACTTTGTTAAATGGTGCGACTCAAACCACCTACACCTGAACACCAGCAAAACCAAGGAGCTGGTGGTGGATTTTAGGAGGCCCAGACCCCTCATAGACCCAGTGATCATCAAAGGTGACTGTGTGCAGATGGTGCAGACCTATAAATATCTGGGAGTGCAGCTGGATGATAAATTAGACTGGACTGCCAATACTGATGCGCTGTGCAAGAAAGGACAGAGCAGACTATACTTCCTTAGAAGACTGGCTTCCTTCAACATCTGCAATAAGATGCTGCAGATGTTCTATCAAACAGTTGTGGCGAGCGCCCTCTTCTACGCAGTGGTGTGCTGGGGAGGCAGCATTAAGAGGAAAGACGCCTTACGCCTGGACAAACTGGTGAGGAAGGCAGGCTCTATTGTTGGCATGGAGCTGGACAGTTTAACATCTGTTGCAGAGCGAAGGGCGCTCAGAAGGCTCCTATCAATTATGGAGAATCCACTGCATCCACTTAATAGTATCATCTCCAGACAGAAGAGCAGCTTCAGCGACAGACTGCTGTCACTGTCCTGCTCCACAGACAGATTGAGGAGATCGTTCCTCCCCCAAACTATGCGACTCTTTAATTCCACCAGGGGGGGTAAACGTTAATATTTAACATTATACATAGTTATTGTCTGTTTTTTTTCACCTGTATTATTATCATTCTTTAATTTAATATTATTTATTGTATCAGTATGCTGCTGCTGAAGAATGTGAATTTCCCATTGGGATTAATAAAGTATCTATCTATCTATCTATCTATCTATCTATCTATCTATCTATCTATCTATCTATCTATCTATCTATCTATCTATCTATCTATCTATCTATCTATCTATCTATCTATCTATCTATCTACAATAAAGCACTATTAACCGTTCAACTGCAGAAAAAGAAACATATTAACAGTGACTGCGATCCTTCTTATTACTTATCCATATTTCGCATGCTGAGAAAGAAACAAGTCATGAATACACGGTCACGGGTACAAAACGAAAAGGAAAGGATAACAGGAACAAACACACGAAAACGAAAGAAACAACAAAATAGACGGCTATGCAGCATAGGTGGATCTCATTACAATAAGGCACTATTACCCGTTCAACCGCAGAAAAGGCTCCATATTAACAGTGAGTGCAATACTCCTTATTACTTATCCATATTTCTAAAAGAAAAAATGTCTCGACTCCAAAAACGCAAAGCTCAACTAAAGCTTCTAACTAACGATGTACCTAAAAGTAAAAACTTTATGAACTGCATTAGATCCTACAATGGTTCATTTGCTTTTGCATATACCGGAGTAAATATCAGGCCACCAAAAGGCAATGGCCCATACTACTTTCGCATATGTGCACAAATACTGCGTCGCATTGGAACAGTGCACCCTGAAACAAATCAATAACGCAAATATGCACAAATCTACATCCTAGATCCACATGACGCAAACTATCAATCAAAGTGCTGCATCGCAACAGGCACGGATTCAAAACGAAACACCTCCCGTCTCAGACATACGTTAATGGCAGCGAAGGCTACAACGGGCTTCTCACACAGCACAGGCAAATCGATTACAGCTCCAAAACAACACGTCCCAAATACTACACATGCAACAACGCGCCTCTCAAATGGCACAAGCAAAACATACACCAGGAAAATTCATTCTGATTAATGAATGTCATTTGCAATCATTGTCATTTAGTTCACTTCCCTGAAGAAACAACTGGCAATACAAGTTATACATTTACACGTTGTTGTCAAAAGGGTCAAATTAGACTGCCTTCTTTACATTCATATACTGAATATCTACAGAAGCTTATAACTGACGATGTACCTGAAAGTGAAATCTTTATCAACTACATTAGATCCTACAAATCGGAATCCACTATGAACATTAACGGTGGCACTGCACGTGACATCCGTCTTGAAAAAATGTTGTTTATTGATGAATGTTCAATGGCATGAACAAACGTTTATGAATAATAATATTCGATTTGGAGGAAAGGTACTTTTATGAGGAAGAGATTTTAGACAGTGATTAGCTATTCTTCCAGATGCCATTCACTCAGCTATTGTTCAGTGCACCTTAAAATACGCAGACAATTGGCATTGCTTTCAAAAGATACAGTTAGTAAAAAAGATACGATGTCCAGAACCAGATCATAACAATTGCTTATTACAACTGAGAGATGGTACACTCACCAATACAGATGGACTTCACCCACATATTATTACAATTCCTCAAGCCTTTATCTGCGACGACTTAGTTACAGAGAGATTTGGAACAGCAATCTCATTAGACCAAATGCCCCTTTTAACACAACGCACTATATTATGTCCAAAAAATATTAATGTGGAAAACATAAATACCCAAGTCATTCCATTACTTCCTGGAAAGACACAACTCTTTCTAAGCTCTGACAAACTTGACTCTGATCACAACAATAACCATCTTAAATGACCTTACAAGTTCTGAGCTAGAATTACCTTTTACACTTAAACGGCATGTACAAAGAAATTTTCAAATAAACCTTTACACTGTGCCACACACTTTATTGGGTGCTTTCTATTTGCATCATCTACACCGTCACACTATTCTATATCTCATTCATACATCACGCTCTTTGTCATTCCCAACACCAGGGGTTGGCGAGCGAAGCGAGCAGGGGGCGGAGCCCCCTAGTTAATACTGAAAGACGACTCCGAATCTTATCAAAAGACAAAATGGTGCATCTTCAATATGTTATTAGAACAATGTTTTCTATTTATTTATTTTTTATGGATAGAGACTAAATGAAATATAATTATTGTTAATACAGTCTATTCTCCCAAGAGTCCCGGCAGACAAGATCACGGTACGGCATATTATTGATTAACGAGTATATTTTTAAAAATGTATTGCTGAATCCTTATATTTTATCCTTAGGTCAATATTTCCAAGTTGAATCTCTGATATTTTACTCGGAAACCGGTAAGACCCTTTTTAAAAAATGATATCTGTTTAAAATGAGAGGGGTTGGGGATTTAAAATCCAAAATGATGTTGATCATAGGTTACCGTTAATTATTATGCTCAGTACCATTTCTCTGTGTGTAGGTGCGTGAGCGCGCACGTGTGTGTATAATAAAAGTTATCTATCTATCTATCTATCTATCTATCTATCTATCTATCTATCTATCTATCTATCTATCTATCTATCTATCTATCTATCTATCTATCTATCTATCATAAAAATAGAATTTTTATATTTACATGCTTCTATCTATCCATCTGAACCGGTCATGAAATGGGGTGATGAGGATTAAAATGTGCAGGGGATTAATTAAGTGCATGAACGGAGTGTGGGGTTATTTGTGTATATGGATGGTTATATAATGGAAATTTGTTGTGACTCATTAATAAAGGTTGTTTTAAAAAACAAAAATCTATATATCTATCTATCATATAAATAGATGTTGCAAGCCATTTATTTGTATATGTACAGTTGCAGCGACAACCAGCCAGAGTTGCTATAAGACTCATGGTGGTGAGAGGGTTACCCTTGAAACTAATATCAGATCATTTTGTTTGAGCTTCTGTATGCACTGGAAGGGGAAATATTGTTTTAAAGAGCGCATGAATTTTGTTTTCTAGACGACAACCCTTTACAATCTGAAACAGCTTCTCAAAGGGCTTCCCCTGATCTGTCCAATCGCAGTAAGTGTCATTTTAGGTTTTAGTTTATCGAAGAAACATAGGTTGTATACATAACGCCAGATTTTGTGAAAATTAACTGAGAAGGCCAAACTTTATTCTCAGATCCCAGTCCACAGGGTGTTTTAACACAAGTGCTGGATGGTTCAGAAAATCTACCAATCGACCAAAACTGGCAGAACCTACAAACCGCTCAATCACCGCCACCCTCTGAGAGCAGCTTTCAGCATTCTCATCTACCATCTGAGTTCAGCCTTCGTTCAAGTCTCCTGCATTCTCCTTCGCTATCACCGATGCCCGCTGATTGCAGCAGCTGTTCAGCCCTCCTGCAATCCCCTTTGCCATCAATGCCTCACTCCGACTACGGACCTTGGTGTAGAATTCGTCATTCACCCCGATATTCCCTTCGTCAGTATAACAAGTGGAGCTGCCAAGAAAGACTGGAGTGGGCGCAGGTGGCTGCGGACCTTCACCGGTTACTGGTTCGAATTGTAGAATTGTAGAGTCTCCTATGTACATTTCCAGACCCGAATTGAGGTTATATATGATACATATGTATGCTTTTTACATGGTTCTGACCCAAGATTAAAGGATATGTTTTATATTCCCTTTTCATTAAAATAACATTGACTGCAAATTGTTATATTCTGTGTTCATAACTGCAGTCTTTGATTAAACTTAGGTCATGCCTGAAAACAGGTATAGCGGCAGCAGCAGCGACACCCACAGCGACCGTGAACAGCCTGGAGGGGCTAAAGGTAGGAAAAGACCGTCCAGTGAAAACCTGAGACTATTAAAAGAGATGTTCGATAACCTTGAATATTCTATAACGCCCCCTAAAATCCCCACACCGTTGCAATCTCCTCAAATTTTTCAAGCACCATCTCCAGTTACTCAACCGGTCAACAATTTTGACATCATTAATAATTTGCTCCAGGTTCTAAATTCTGATGAAATAGCCATCTTGAATGCTCTGCTGGAGCTACTGAGGAAAGCCTATTCTGAAATCAGAACGTCTTCAGATCCCGGTCGTTCACAACAGCCTAGCACCCTAGACAAGATTGTAAAATCCCCACAACCTTCTATCTCAGGTACAAGTAGATCTCCACTTCAACACTTACCTGCCGACGACTTGACTACTTTGAACGGCCCAGTAATACAACCTTCTACCTCAGGTACAAGTAAGGCCCGTCTTCAACACTCGCCTGTTGATAACTTAACAGCATTGGATAATTCAGCCTTACATCCTCAGACCGCTGATTCTCCACAGCCTTGTACCTCACATATCCTGAATCCTTCATCTCCAGAGATGTGTGTAAGCTCCCCGCAGCCCTCTACCGCTAGATTAAATAATTTGTCTATAACTGAGTGTCCAAAAAAATATCGAGATTAGACACCCTTTCAATTTTTCAGAGGCCTACAAACTTAATTCATTTGCCAAACTTTTTAATCATATACACGAGACCCTTCAGCAAATATTAGACAGTTTTGGGAGCACTTTGAATCCTAAGGATCTAGTGCAGTTAGAATTACATGCCGATTCTCTCAATCCCAGCGTTTTTTCCCTAACCCCCGCTGGTACACTTTCTGTTGAGGACTTTTTTAACCAAACTGAACTACTTCTCCAGAGTCACGCTACTATTTTAGCCGATTCGAGTCTGATGCTAATCGTTCAGGTTGTGAGGGCCCCATCTGGTGGTGGGGGGCCTAGGTGTAAAGCATGTAACATTTTCAATGATATAATCGTGTAAAAGAAACGGAAGCACCTATGGATCTCCATCAACCCGGATGATCAGTCCTGTTTTGCCAGGGGCTTGCTGGCTGTATTAAATGATAGGTACAGAAACAATCAGAAATTGTGTGAACAAGAGGCCCGTCAATTGCACGTCAGGGTTGGATTATCACCGGATCATAAAGTAGCATTTTCAGATGTTGAAAAATTTGAGAGGCTAATGGGTATTAAAATTATCGTCTGAAATTATTCATCTCATCCTCAATATGTACGCATCTCAAGAGAGGGATGTTGCTGTCTCCAACTCTTTGGTGCGACACAATGTCGCTGTAGACGTACAAGGTATAAAACCCTGCTCTGATATCCATGAAATAAGGGGCTGCATGCACCATGCCCATCTATATGTCCGAATAAGCTCCTAGAATCCTCCCCAACAGCCCCCTGACATGAAGAGTTTCATCCTTCACAGTGTTTACGACATAGAATCTTCGCTCCAGAGCGCTGTAATGGTATCTAATGGTGTTTTCCGGTATCGTAGTGACTGCTGAACCAGCCTCGAAGGATTTCGGTTCTTTCGTCACAACTTCATTCATCTTGGCACTAACTTTCTCGAGGTTAGAGTAATAGCCTGCAGGAATAGTATAAAATCTAGTTATTCGTGGGGACACCACAATAAATTCATTATCTGTTTTGTCCAGGGTGTTCCAAGTGTGCGGATACTGAATTTCAGCCAATCCAACTTCCCAGGGGCCCTGTAGTTCGATTGGGGTGGCTAATTTGATGGTGAAATCGGCGATGGTATAGTTAGGGAAAACCTACCGGGAAGAATTGCTGGGAAGAACAATGTAAAAGCTCTTTCTTTCCATTGTAAACACACCGTGAATGAAATACTATTTTTGATTCTCAGTATTTAACGTCTTGCACACAGCTTTCAGGGATCCAACTATTAAACTTTTCGGGCCATCCGAGCTATTTCACCAAAATATGCTTTTTTCTATTGATATTTTTTTTCGCCAAAATCTTTTCAATCCTGAAGACGTCTGTTCCTCGAATCTTTTATAACTCCGCGTTGTAAAAGGAGCTTATAATGTCTTCGCCGTCATAACCTTTGAGCTTATAGACAGGCGGATCCCTTGGGACTAGTTCAGAAACGGTAAATACCTTGTCTGAAAATGTTTGTTCATATCCCTTGGTAAAAGGATTCCGGGATTTTGACACTCTCACCGTATCACCGACTTTGAATTTATATTTTGGGTTTAGTTAGGCCATATAAGGTTTTAAAGACTTTCCAAGAATTGGAACTATTCACTTCGGCAGGGACCATTTTTATGCCTCGGTGATAACTCAGATTATTAGATTTCACCAAGTTCTGTAGCCCCTGCAGATAGGACCGGGTATTCCAGGAGATGAAATAACGCCACATTTTGGTCTTCAGAGTTCAGTTGAATCTCTCCACCACCGAAGCCTTTAATTAACTAGTGGTGGTAAAATGTTTAATCCCGTGTTTATTGAGCAGGCTTTGAAATTTCTGATTGAGAAATTCTTTACCACTATCGGTCTGTAGTTTGACTGGAACTCTACCTTTCTCCAAAATTTCTCGAAAAGCCCTCATTACTTCTTTACTCGTTTTGTTTTTCAGAACCCTGACCCAGGCATATTTAAAAAGAATATCTATACAAGTTAGTAGATACTTGGAACCTTGTAAACTTTTTATATTGGAAACATACACCTTATTCCTTTTAAAATGTATTCTGCCCGGTTTATGGATCATGTAGGTGTATTGCCCCGATAACCATTCGTTCACCTCTTGGTCCCCAATATTATGCCCCGCTTGCCAGAGAGCTCTTTTCAAGGATTCTTTACCCCCCAAGGCCCCGGCATTCTCAGAGTTATAATATGTTGTTTCCAAGACCTGCTCCATCGCCGGTGATAAAACAGACACTGACACAACTTATCAACTTAGAAAACATTTATTTAGGAGTCTGAATTGTTCAGATGGGTACTGCTTCAGGTTCAGAATTACCCACAAGTTCTATCAGATCATTAAATTCCAGTTCATATTCAGTCCACAGGTTCATATGACCCTCATGATTAAGATTACGCTTACAAAACTCATTTGCCACACGACGGGTTACAGAGTAGGAGTATTCATCCATTTCATAAAAAATTGCATCACAGTATCATAAATAGAGTTGATATTTTCAAGTTCATCCACAGTCTTTTCAACCACTACATATATTTTGTGAATCGGCAGTAGAATATTATAATATCCCAGAATTTTCACCGCCAGTCGTTTCAGCCAATACTTGTGGAAAATCTTCAGAATCTCCTGAAAGCATCCTACACGATAGGTGATTTCAGGTTCAAAGAGGCAGGTATGTCTTCTCTGGCTGGGATGGTCTATCTTGCAGCCTTGACATTCTTTTTTCTGGTCATAGTAGACAATAATGTCCAGCAGAGACATCATCAGCCCTTTAACAAGCTGCCAGGCCTTTTTCCAGGTTTCAGGCAGCACACCATCAGGGCAATCCATATCTGTCTCAGAAAGGCCGATCGACATCGGTTCCTGCAGAACTTGTCTGTTCACCCACAGCTGTCCTGGAGCTAGGTGAGAGGTATCTGTCTGAGTACCATTAGCGGAAACGGGGGAAGATCTCACCGACCCTGGAGACTGGAATCCACTGTCTGTCTCAGGTCATATACTAAAATACCATTGGTCAGTTTCTTGGTGTTCCTGAATGCAATCGATCTCCCTGCCCGATTTATAAGATTCAGGCTTTGGAGCCTCGGGCTTTGGAGCCTCAGTCGGACCCCCTGACGTTGTTATGCCGACCTCCGTCATTTCAGAGTCTGTAGCGGCCGATATGCAGAGAGCTTTAAAAGCATCAACGAGTTCTGAAATAGCCTGGTCCTCCATCTGTGTCTGGTGACTAACAGGATGAGTATTTATGGTAAAAGGGAGGGGCATGGCGTAGAATAAAGGTGGGGTTTCCATTTCGTCATCGCTCCAATCTGTCGATGTTTCAGACCACTTAGTCCGTTACTCGGACACCGCTTCAGCTTGCAGAATTCATGCCTTGAATACTGAAGGTGGCAGGCAGTTTTCCTTATCGTCGTCGTCTGATACCACCTGTGTTTCGCACGACTTAGTCCGACCCTCGCCTGCCGCTTCAGTGTCAAGAAACGTGGGCAACAAATGTCTTTTAACCCCTTTCAGCCAATCCTTCAAATAGGTTCTGCAGATCTGATGCTTCACTGGGGCATTGGTCATAGTTTCCATTTCTTAACAGAGTCTTTAGACCCAAAGAAGATGAACACCACTTTCAGAAGTGGGCAGGGAAGTGGGGGGCCAGTCAACAACCAGATGTTGCCAGACTTATTTGAACGTGTTCTATTCACCGGTCAGAGGCAGGCCATTCATGCCTGGCCATGTCAATCGGGACGGCTGGAACATGTCTGGGCATGTCTTCGGGAGAAGGGGCAGGGAGGTTTGGGGGGCCACAAACAGGTGGCCAAGCAGGTGGATGGGGGGCTTGGCGGGAGTCTGGGTGGGGGCGCATCCTTTAAATATCCCAATCAGGTGGAGGGGTGGGATTAAGGAGGGGTTGAAGGCAGGGGGACAGGTGGTCCATCACCAATCCACCGACAGGGGGGGCGGAGTGCATCCTTTAAATCCACCAATCAGGTGGAGGGACAGGGACAGGCTGCCCTTCACCAATCCGAGGGAAGGGGGTGGGGCGCATCATTCAAATCCACCAATCAGAGAAAGGGGGAGGGACTTAAGGCCATCAATCATCTTTGATTGACAGTTTGACAGAATGTACCTGATGTATTACTACTGACGTGCAACCATCTCACACAACCTTCTTTTATATTTCACAAACAATTCTTCTGAGCTAATTGGTGTATAAAAGGCACAAATGAAGGCAAAGAGTTTAAACAGCTATGGCAGAATCCCAAATAGCACAAGGACCAAGGACCAATCATTGCTGACAAGGCCCCTCGCTCTTGCAACCTCCATGAATGATCCATAGACCACCCTTTGATTGTTCTAAGGTCCTCAATGTACAGTAAAAGCAGTCTTAGACAATATCAGTATCTTTTTTATCTGCCTCATATCATCACACCACTAACGCTCAGGCGATTCCCAGTAAAAATAATCCCTCACTCCATGTATGTCCTTGTTCAGTTTAAACCAGGCTGTTAGGGTGGTCTCTATCCCTACCCCTTTCCAATGTGCACACTTTGTTTCCCTCTCTAAATACAATTTACAAGAGAAAAGAGGCTGACGGAGAGGTGCAAAGGGATTTAAGGTGTGCCAGGTTTACAAGTTTTTTCATAGGCTTTGGTAATTCTAGTCCTTATAGTGACGACGGCTAACAGACTCATGCAGTGCGGTGCTCCTCGGTGCTTCAAAACCGACAGACGCAGTCGTTTAGTTTTACTTCTTACAAAGCTGCAAATGTCTTCTAAATAAAAAACACATCAGTTAGCGCTGCTGCATTTGAATTCTGAGAGTTTAGCTGCCACTGACACAGAGAAATGCATGTTTGATGATTTAAGAAAAGAAAGACGTCCAGTAAATCAGACAAAGACAATCAGCACAACATCAGACTGACAGAGAGCAACGGGGGGAATACTGTTTGGAATTTAATGTGAGGGTCCGGAAAAGACAAAAACACACAGCTGTTACTGTACACTGTATGTGTGTGTGTGTGTGTGTGTGTGGACCTCTCATGAGCACAGGGTGGTCCAGCACACTCCATACAGGTTCAGCTCACAGGGGTCAGAGGGGCTCTGAGCAGCACAGGACAGCATGGAGTGTCAGACCACCACTGGGCACAACCTCAGCTCATCTGAACCTGCTGATTTAATGTGCTGCTCGCTGTGATGAGGAAAGAAAGTCAAAGTGACTGAGAACAAAAAAACAAAAACAGCAGACAGAGGAAGAAGAAGGAAACTGCAGAGAGCCAGCAGCTGGACCACTGTGGAGCTGTGAGGAGAGACCACTTCAGCCCTGAGCGGCTCCTGACAAACAAATATAATGAAGACATCTGAGATTTGATGAACTCATTAGTGAGTAAGAACTGAAATGAACAAACAAACATCCTGAGAGAATTTGTGAAGCACACACAGCAGAGAGACGCCTCATGTGAATTACGTCAGCAGAGAGAATATGGCAGTCGCAGGGCCTCAGTGTATAAACATCTCAGTGTGCAGGCAGGACGGCTCAGTCAGGGGACAGACATGGAGCTGAAACAACTGAAATTTGGCCGTTGCTTTCCTCACAGTAATACATCTTGTCGTAAACTGGTTTATGAAACTGAAGTTTATGGACTTTGTTACACTTTCTCATGTCTTTTGATTTTATCGACAGTCTTTGGAAATCTTCCTGTCATCATTTCTATTTCTCATTTTGTTTTGCTGCACACGCCAACTAATCTTCTGATCCTTTCACTTGCAGCGGCCGATTTCTTAGTGGGTTTCTTTGTGCTGCCCATGACTTTGGTTTTCGTGATTGAAACTTGCTGGTACTTTGGAGTTCTTTATTGTTATTTACATCAGGCACTTGCAAATATTCTTAGCATATCTGTGGTATATAATGTGGTTTTAATATCCATTGATCGCTACATTGCTGTCTGCCATCCTTTCTTTTACAGCTCAAAAATAACTGTTGCAAAGGTCAGCATTTCTGTAGTGTGGCTGTTTGCACTTTTCATTACCGTCATACTTTTATGTCTTAGTGATATTGTAACAGAGCTATGTTACGGAGCTTGTGCAGTATACACTTATGATGAAATGGGCATTTTCATTTTACTCATAACATTTTTTCTTCCTTATTCACTGATGATTGGTTTTTATATCAGAATATTTGTAGTTGCAAGAAGCCATTCAAGAGCCATCAACTGTATGATAGAAAAGAGGCAAACTGAGGAGGTGAGTGACAGTAAAATATCAAAACCATCTGAAAGAAAAGCCGCAAAAACATTAGGAGTAGTCGTGGGGACTTTTATTATCTGCTGGCTGCCTATCGATATCTACAATCTGTTTACTAATAGCAGTAACCCAATCACATATTTCGTCAGGAATGCCTTTGTGTTGGTAAGTGAATTGAACTTTGGTGTTAATCCAGTTCTTTACGCTTTTCTTTATTCCTGGTTCCGAAAAGCACTGAAAATCATCATGACGTTTAAAATATTTAGCCCAGCTTCTTCAGTGCTCAATTTACTGTAAATGGTAAAGAAAATAAAAAATACAACAATACATTTGTTGTAATTAGATATTTTAAATTATTTGTACATTATTGCTTTACACATTACAGTGATCCCTCGCTATATCGCGCTTCGCCCTTCGCGGCTTCACTCCATCGCGGATTTTATATGTAAGCATATTTAAATATATATCGCGGATTTTTCGCTGCTTCGCGGGTTTCTGCGGACAATGGGTCTTTTAATTTCTGGTACATGCTTCCTCAGTTGGTTTGCCCAGTTGATTTCATACAAGGGACGCTATTGGCAGATGGCTGAGAAGCTATCCAGCTTACTCTCTCTCTCTCTCTCTCTCACTCTTGCGCTGACGTAGGGGGGTGTGAGCAGGGGGGCTGTGTGCAGCTGCTTCCTGAAGGACATGCTGCACGGAGCTTCGCATACTTAAAAGCTCAAAGGGCACGTATTGATTTTTTTTATCTGTCTCTCTCTATCTCTCTCTCTCTCTCTTCCTGCTCCTGACAGAGGGGGTGTGAGCTGCCGCCTTCGACAGCTTTATACAGGCGGTGCTTCGCATACTTAAAAGCCAAAAAGCCCTATTGATTTTTTTTTTGACTGCTTGCTTTGCACTCCTTTGAAAAGGAAGATATGTTTGCATTCTTTTAATTGTGAGACAGAACTGTCATCTCTGTCTTGTCATGGAGCACAGTTTAAACTTTTGAAAAAGAGACAAATGTTTGTTTGCAGTGTTTGAATAACGTTCCTGTCTCTCTACAACCTCCTGTGTTTCTGCGCAAATCTGTGACCCAAGCATGACAATATAAAAATAACTATATAAACATATGGTTTCTACTTCGCGGATTTTCCTATTTCGCGGGTGGCTCTGGAACGCAACCCCCGCGATGGAGGAGGGATTACTGTATTCATATTATCAGTGCAATACCTGGAAGTATTTGTTAACAATACAATCATTTCATATTCACTGTATTGTTGTGA
Source organism: Erpetoichthys calabaricus (assembly GCF_900747795.2). Classification (NCBI taxonomy): domain Eukaryota; kingdom Metazoa; phylum Chordata; class Cladistia; order Polypteriformes; family Polypteridae; genus Erpetoichthys; species Erpetoichthys calabaricus. The sequence continues at coordinate 310,181,528 of NC_041396.2, read as the reverse complement.
AGGCTGTTTTGGTTAAAATTCTACTTTATTCATGTAGAGTGTACACTGTTTATGAATGTTGCATATTTCACCACAATTATTTTCATAAACATTCTTCTTATTTCAATGTGTAATAAACAGAACTGAAAATGCAGGAGATTCCTGGCAATTCATAGAAACACTGCAGAGTTTCTTGGTGACTTTGTTTTATTTAACTTTGTTCTTTCCATAGTTTTGGGACAGAATTCTTTATTTGATCATAAATTGTTAAGTAATGTGCTGTAATTTTACCTAAAATATGGGAATATAAATATCTGTTAATATCTGGAGTTACAATTTACAAACTAAAACTAAAAACAGCACAGCTCAGATGACGGCTGACATTCTGTTCAGCTTTGGTCAGGCCGGTGGGGATTTTCTTAAGAATCAAAACTTACAGGATACTTCATCATTTATTATTTAGTTTTGTCTCATGTTAAGCTTTTTATTTTAATATTGAAGCTAATGTTTCCTATTCCTGCACTTTAATCTGCACTCCTCCTCATAAGGCAGTAGATGACAGACGAGTGCAGACGGAGCAGTCGGCCTTCACTCCTCACACTGCTGGCTCACTAAATGACACTGAGGTGACTGTGAGGAACTGAAATGGACGACTGAGAAGGTCAAATGAGGTTTGATGTCCACAATTAAACGTAGGATTTGCTGCTTTAGACTGACGTTTGTTAATATTTGTGAAGTCTCATTAGCCGCAGCTGCTCACCTCATAGAGAACACAAATAATACTTCAGAGAACAGCATTGTGCTCAATTCTATAAAAGAGTGAAACTTAAACCTTTAATAAAGGAATCACATTGGGATCTGAAGAACTTTCTGCCTGTCATCACAGTCTAATAATATTTTCAATAACTGTTAAAAAGTTCTTACTTGTTTTTAAAACCATCTTTATAATCCTCACTGCTGTCCCATCTAGTAGGTTTGCTGCAGGAAAGTATTTTTGTTCAAATTTAGCACATAATATACGGGGAGACATTTTTTGGTGAATTTCTTTAACGCACTTCAAGTTGTCTCATTAGCAGACTTTTCAGGACTAGACAATGGCTGAATATAAGACTCACAGTGATTACATTCTCATTATGTGCAAATAAAACAAAATGTTTGTTTCTTTAATTTTTAATCTGAGGTTTGAGTTCACCAGTCAGCGTGACCCATAAATTGTGTTTGAAGGTATTATGGTCTGCACTGCATAAGACGATTCCTGACGGACTCTCAGGTCCTTTATTTCTGCTCTGCTCAGCTGATGCTTTACTTGTTCCACTTTAAGAGTTGCCCCCTCATTTCAGACCCCCTTGTGTGTTTATTCAGGAGGTATTATGGTGTGGTGGTCCACACTTCTGCCCTTTTGATTTAGTGTTCTTGTTCCAGTCCTTCGCCCGGTCACTGCCAGTGTTGAATCTCCATGTTCTCTATTTGCATGTGTGGCTTTTACTCTTCAGGACGGCAGAAGACTTTTATTATACTGGAGAGAAATTTGTGAGCAGCAGGAATGTGTGACACGTAGGACATTGTTAAATAGGGACAAGAAAATAATAAAAGAGACCACACATGACAGCCATTGCTGTAATCAGCACACACACCATAAGACTTCTACAAATCAGAATAACGATTCTAATAACGAAGAGCACACAATAACAATTCAGAACTCCACAGGACTCCTGCAGCTACTAGAATTCAGAAGGGTGATAGCTCTGAGATAAAAGAGGACTTCAGTCTGGGGGTCTTCACCCTTGAGACCCTAAACCAGCAGCTTGATGGCCACAAGTGACACTTTGGAGACAGAGGATGGCTGCTGTGTGACAGAATCGAGTTGGCCTTCTTCACCACTTGTTTGTGATGGAGGTCAGTTACAGAAGGCTGCTGCGGATCCCCACTTTTAATGTTGTTAGTCACACAGCTTTTGTTCTTTATACTGAGATTCACTAAACAACATTCATCCATCAATCTTCTTAAACTGCTTATCAAGAGCAGGTCACAGGGTAGCTGGGTACAATCCCAGCAAGCATTGGGCACAAGGCAGGAACAATCACTGGACAGGACGCCACTCCATTGCAGGGTGAACACACACAGACACAGGCCAGTTTAGCTTTGTCAATCCTCTTCTGTACTCCTCCATATTTCTCACTGAAAGGTAGAAAGTGTGACATTCTGTTGGTGGAATCTTCTAATATTCACATGAATGAACCAAAATGAGACAGGGAATGGCAGTTTATTATAAACATTTGAATATCTTGTTGGCTCTACGTTCTTCAACTGAATTGTTAATTTGCATTTCCTCCAGAAATAGTGGATGGATCGGAGGCTTCTGGGAACCACAGAATAACACACACTTTAATTGATCGTAAATCTTGTATGAACCTCCATGTCTGTGCTTTCTGAACCGGGAAGATGGGCTGCTGCAGTGACTTTCATATGGAATTATAATTCCCTTCTAAAACAATGCTGTTATTACAGGATGCATGTCCTCTTTATCTTCAGGTTTCAGAGGAGGGGGTTTAGAAGACCACACTGTAATATGGACAGGGTCCACACACAGCATCTCATTTTTAACACCTAAGCAATGTGCAGAAGCAATTAAAAAGGCAAATGAAATGTGAGGTTCAATCATAAAACTGTTGAATATCGATTGAGAGATGTTATGCTTGGACTATATAACTTACTAGTGAGAGGGCACCTGGAGAGATGTGTGCAGTTCTGGGCAGAACGCTACACCAATGACATAATAGCACTTGAAGCTGTGCAGACGACAGGATCCAGGAGTATCATGGGACTGCAGGACATGTCATACTGTGACAGACTGTGACAGACTCAGAGACTCAGAGCAGGGGAGACAGTGTGGAGATGTTGTCCAGGTCTTCAAAATCCCTAAAGGCATTGCTCAGGCAGATCCAGCAGAAGTGTTTCAGTTTAAGAGTGAATCACAGGCTCAAGAACACACAAAATGATTAAGAGTAAGTGCATTTAGGACTGAATCCAGGAAACACAAAGAGTTGTGGGACTCTGAAACAAACTACCGAGACATGGAGGTGAAGCAGAAACCTGGACAACCTTTAAGGACGATCTAAAGGAGACACTAGGATAGCTTAGCCATTCGCTAATGAACTGAATGGTCTCCTCACGTTTGTCACATTTCTTATGTTCTCATATTCTCATTTTTATCTTGTACCCACAAATGTGCAGGAGCTTGAACTAAGTGGTCATGAGGTGAAATGGGGGACACAAGAGCCATGACTAATGTCTTCAGTGTAATTTGAACCTTGGATGCCAGAAATTTTCAATCAAGACAAATGAACTGATTCTTGGTTTAGGATTTCTTAAACCATTTTAAGGTAACCTTCCGGGGCTTCTAAATAGTTCTCATCTGGGGTGTATTTTAAAATTCATCCCCATTTACAAAGCAGGTCACTTCCTCACAGATTCATTTGTGTTCCTGTAGGGAGTAAGAAGTCATGTCTGCCTTTCAATGGCCTCCACTAAACATGTCAGTCTGAATCAACTGAATCATCCTCTGTCACTGTGAAATGCTCATCTGACACTGGAACATCTTCTAAATCAGCTGCTCTGATAGCAGATTGGACAGCACCCATATCAACTAGAAATGGAAAATATTTTTATCAACTGTTGAAGTTATTTGGGGTTCATCTGAAGCATTCTGACTGTTAAATGGCCCAGCGGTTTGTGTTATGCCTCACACCTCTAAGGACCTGCACTCAGGGTGTCCTCACTGTTTCTGGGAGGGTTTGAGGTTTTCTCTGTTTTGACATCTTTAGTTTTCTTTGCACACCTCTATTTCATACAAGTTAGTTTAGTCGACTTGTACTCCACACGTCAGGGCGCTATATGACCTCACATTCTGTTAGCTTTCTTAATGGCCTCTGAACACTGTCTGGCAGTTGATTGTGTCATATCCACTATGAACTCCTGAATTCTTCTCATAAGTTAGACTCTTGATTTTCAGACCTCTCATTGTGTATTCAAACCTCACATTTTTACTTCCTACATGTAGTACTTTACATTTACAGACATTAAATTTCATCTGCCACAAGTCTTCCCATGCCTATCTGCTGTCCAGGTTCCTCTGTAAAGATTTGACATATTCTAAATTACACCTTATGAGAAGGATTTAGGAGTCGCAGTGGACTCTAAGCTATCATCTTCCAGCCAGTGTTCAGAAGCCATTAAGAAGGCTAACAGAATGTCAGGTTATATAGCGCCTTGATGTGTGGAGTACAAGTCACAGGAGGTTCTGCTCATCTTTATAACACACCGGTGAGGCCTCATCTGAAGTCCTGTGTGCAGTTTTGGTCTCCAGGCTACAAAAAGGACATAGCAGCACTAGAAAAGATCCAGAGAAGAGCAATTAGGCTGATTCAGGGCTACAGGGGATGAATTAGAAGGAAAGATTAAAAGAGCTGAGCCTTTACAGCTTAAGCAAAAGAAGATTAAGAGGTGACATGATTGAAATGTTTAAAATGATGAAGGGAATTAGTCCAGTGGATTTTAAACTATTTTTATAATGCAGGTTGAGAACACAATGTGTGTTTTTTACATCCGGACAATGAATCTCCAAAGTACATAATGACAGTAAAAAATAGAAAGAATAATAATACCAAAATATATTAAATTGATCATTTCAAATGGATGTCATGGTGGCGCAGTGATAGCTCTGCTGCCTCACAGTAAGGAGACCTGGGTTTGCTTCCGGGGTCCTCCCTGCGTGGAGTTTGTATGTTCTCCCCGTGCCTGCGTGGGTTGCCTTCAGGTGCTCTGGTTCCCTCCCACAATCCGAAGACATGCAGGTTTGGCGATTCTAAATTAGCCCTGGTGTGTGGATGTGTGTGTGTGTGAGTGTCCTGTGGTGGGTTGGTGTCCTGCCCAGGATTGGTTCCTGCCTTGCGCCCTGTGTTGGCTGGGATTGGCTTCAGCAGACCCCGTGACCCTGTGTTCGGATTCAGTGGGTTGGATAATGGATGGATGGCTGGATGATCATTTCAAGGCACTCATAAGCCAGGTTTCCATCCAAGGAGTTTTTGCGAAAAAATATTTAGCACTTCAAATTTTTTTACCGATATAGCTGATGGAAATGCTAATTATCGATAAAATGTTGTACATGTCGACATAATATTTTTCCGTTTAACTTTAGCGCATAAATTCCATATCGATAATTCAGATGTCGCAAAAACTACATTGGAAACACTTTTTGTCGGAAAAAAGGGCTTTAACGCAAATAAACGTGTCACATTTTCATCACGTGCAATCAAAACGAGAATGGCGGAGCGGTTCGCATGGTCTGATGAAGAGATTTTTTTTTTTGATTAAACGTCGTTATTTTGTATTAATTCAAATTTCAGTTTTAATTAAAAACCTTAAGGGAAGCAGGTTACAGTACTAATTCAGTTGTTATCGCACTGAGAAGGGATGTTGAAAGGTAGGCTCACCTGTACAGATCCGATGCTGCAAACACAGCTGCATCATGGGCACTTCCAGGAGTGCCAACGCAAATGTCTCGTATCATGCACCTGTCATCAACAAGGGCCTGGAGAACAATAGATGGCCACCCTTTGGGATTAATGTAATCGCGGTACCCTTCCGTCGGGGGAAGAATAGGCACATGCGTGCCATCCAGCGCACCGTAAATCTGTGGCACAAGATGCACCAAGGAATTGCGGTATGCAATTTCATTGGCCTCCGCTACAGTCGGAAGTCTGATATAACGCCGCATTAATTTTTCTTTAATAGCGGTGCACACAGCATATACACATCGATGGACGGTAGTTTTACTAACCCCGAAAGTTTCTCCAACTACTCTATACTCGGCGCAGGTTGCCAGCTTGTAAAGGGCGATGGCAATCCGCTTTTGGGTTGGAACCGGTGGTCGGTGGCAACCTGTGATGGGCGCAACATCAGGACTGATGAATCCACACAACATCTCAAACGTCGGCTGTGTCATTATAAAATGTTGCAGCCAGAGATTTTCTGTGAAGTGTCTCTCCACCACCTCCTCCCAGAAGGTCTTATTCCGTCGTCTCTCCCATACCCGTGGGTTTCGTCGCACTGGGGTACTTTCTTCGAGCTCTAGGGCTATCAGACAAGCAACTGCTTCATTCTGCTGTCGTCTTCGGAAATCATGTACAATTACAATTAACTGTGAAACTGAAATAACAGTAAGCTGGCAAATTTCAAAAAACTGTCTGAATAATCTCTCCATTTCTTTGTTTCTTTGTTTAGTGGAGGGGGTGTAACGTGGAAAACAAAAGGTAGATAATTTGCGACATACACAAAATTATGTATGGAAATGGCTCAAGGGCAGATTTTTTTCGCGATACAACAAAACTTATGCGACAGTTCGTTTTTGGGGGGGGGGGGGGGGGTGACGTCATCACGCACACCATTTTATCGATAAAAAGCCAGTTTGATGGAAACAGGCTGGAGACAGCAAATTTCGCACATTTTTTTACGTATATTCTGTTTGTCGATAACAAAACGTCGCAAAAAACTGGATGGAAACTTAGCTATTGACACATTACCAAACTAAACCATTAAATACATCCCCGTAGATGGTGCCCTTACTGAAGGTAAATACTCAGTGTGAATGTGCACATTGATATCTCATTCTCTTTATCATATATTTCATGTGACAAAACTTTAAACACTGATACACAGTATAGAGGCGTGTGATGTTTAACCCGATTTTACAAAGTTTAAGTTACTAAATTACTAAATAATTATTTACTCCTAATAATCTTTTTCCCCTCCTCGAGCTGCCACCTTATCGTGGTGGAGGGGTTTGCGTGTCCCAATGGTCCTAGGAGCTCTGTTGTTGGGGGCTTTATGCCCCTGGTAGAGTCACCCAAGGCTGGTCCTAGGTGAGGGATGAGACAAAGAGCGGTTCAGAAAACCTACCATGAGGAATAAAAACTTTGGACGGCATTTTCCAAAAACCTGAAGCCACTCCAGGACTGTGATTGAGGACCCCTGCTCTATAGTGTAGTTCTTTACCTGTCTTACATATATCCTGTGCTTATGTGGTCCTAGTGAATGTTATTCCAAGCCACTGTCTGCTGCATTGCGCTGTACAGATGGTATGACACGTGACTTGACTTGAAGTGCAGCAAGTCGGGAGTTTTGTATCTGTCACCTTGGCACTTGTGAGCATTGAGCCAAAAGACACACCACATTCTGCCACATTGCAAGGAATTCCTCATTTCTTTTGTACATCATCTCTCAAACATGACATGGGAATATAAAAATACTTCACAACAGGTCTCCTTTCCCAGTTACTACATTCAGTGACAATTCTTGTTAATTTCATTCATTTCTTTTCTGGTCCTCATTTACTCCTGTGGGCAATGTTGTCCTGTCCTACCTGACTCTGACTACCTGAGCGAGATGTGGAGGACCCTGTTATGCCAGACTTCAGGTGTTAGAACACTCTCTGAAGGAAGCACTTCTGGGTCAGGCCGAAAACTCCCAAAGTATGGACAGTGCTTTCCTGAAGCTCTCCCTGGCAGTATGGAGAATTTAGATTAGGGATCAATGTGCCATATTATTAGTTTTAGATCTATTAGCTATTAAAAGCTTATGCTTGAAGCACCTTAAAAGGTCTCCATTTATTTTAGCATAAGGGCCACTGGTACCCATCTTCTACTTGCTTTGTTCTGAACTTCTTTGAGTCAAGGATGTTGTGTTCTCGTTCTCTGAGGGAACTGAGCAAGCAAACTTTTGTTTTGTGAACATGGCTGCTGAAGATTTCAACTGACAGAAGAAATTAAACAAGCTTCCACAAGAGTTCAAGGCTTTTAATTTGAAGAAAATTAAGCAAACTCTCACACTAGCACATAAAGATATAAAAAAACATTTTAAATAGCATTCATATTTATATATTAAGAGTCAATAAATTAGATGATTAAGTAAAATGAAAATGCATTGTGTTAGCAAGTTTGAGCTATATAGGAATTAAGAGCTGATTATTAAAGGCTGGGGTCTTCATCTCTTTCTGATTGGTACTGAATATTACCAATCAGAAAACATCATCGCACTAATGCAATATTATTTAAAAACAAACAGTGTCAGATCAGCTGTAAATGTATGGCATTTATTAAAGTTAGCTTGTTTTCAGTCTTATTCTCTCAGTCATGTTCACGCTATCCCTCGACACCCCCCCTTCTGATCTGACTCTAACTAACAGCGCCAGTATAAATTCACACCCAATCTGATGCTATTTGTTTTCAAATAATATTGCATTAGTGTGACAATGTTTTCTGATTGGTACTATTCAGGTCATAAAATGATTTCTTCAAAATGTCACATATATTTGTCTCTTTCTTTTTTCAATGTGCACTAGAAGACATGAGCTTATTCAGTGCGAGAAAGATCACGCAGGAGGCTGGCTTCTGTGCGCTATAACACATGTACTGTACAAGGCATGCACGGGGGCCACTGAGAAAAGACTCACCTTGCAGAGGAAATTTGTCGTCACTTCTTACAAGAAAAGGTGATGGATAAAGCAAAAGAGGATACAACATCGACAAGCTTCTGTTCCAAGACCGCTGCTTCCCCAGCCCCTTCAGTGTAATAGGAACCACAGCACAGAGAGAAATATACAATACTATACAGTTTATTTTTGTATAGCCCAAAATCACACAGGAAGTGCCGCAATGGGCTTTAACAGGCCCTGCCTCTTGACAGCCCCCCAGCCTTGACTCTCTAAGAAGACAAGGAAAAACTCCCAAAAAAACCTTGTAGGGAAAAATGGAAGAAACCTTGGGAAAGGCAGTTCAAAGAGAGACCCCTTTCCAGGTAGGTTGGGCGTGCAGTGGGTGTCAAAAGAAGGGGGTCAATACAATACAATACAGTACACAGAACAGAACAATTTCTCAATATAGTAAGAAATAAAAAATATAAATTTTAGAAGTACAGAGCAGAATTTAACAGTAGATGATATATCCCATAATAAGATTTGGATTTGTGTAGAGTCCTGGAGACCTCATCCTTCAAGCTGCCTCTCCCATTTGGCCATTCCACGGCTGAAACAGTGCTGGGCCAGCCAATCCGATGAAAGGACCCCTCTTTCCCACGATTCCTGCAATCCTCCATCTGGGATGACTTTACCTTAGGCAGGCAAAACAATTTGGCAGGTGGGCCGTGGCACCAAGTGCCACATCTGAGTACCGAGAAGAGAAACAGAATAAGTGAGGGTTAGTATACAATTATAACTGTCATGTTACTTATGTTTAAGTGCTAATGACTAACAACAGAGATGCAGTCTGTACACTTAATCAGCAGCTCTAGTCAGGGTGTGCTAAACTGAAGTAGTGAGTCTTCAGCCGGGATTTAAAAGCTGAGACCGAAGGGGCATCTCTTATAGTAGCAGGCAGACCACTCCACAGTTTAGGGGCCCTGTAACTAAAAGCTCGACCTCCCACTGTTATTTTATTAATCCTTGGAATCATAAACAGACCGGCATCTTGAGATCTTAATGTGTGCTCTGGTTTGTAAGTCATGATAAGTTCAGACAAGTAAGCCGGACCTCGACCATTTAATGCTTTATATGTTAAAAGAAGGATTTTGAAATCTACCCTAAACTTAACCGGGAGCCAGTGTAAGGATTTAAGAACTGGAGTTATGTGTTCGTATTTTCTTGTTCTTGTAATAATTCTCACAGCCGCATTTTGGATTAACTGGAGGCTGTATAAAGAACAGTTTGAACATCCAGTGAACACCGCATTGCAGTAGTCAATCCTACTAGAGATAAATGCATGAATTAGTTTCTCAGAATCCTGTTTATTTAAAAAGCGCTTTAATTTCATAACACTTTTAAGATGGAAGAAACATGTTTTGGACAACTTTGTAATATGCGCTTTAAATGACATGCTAGAGTTAAAGATAACTCCTAGATTGTGGGCTGATTCAGTAAAATTGACTGGGATTCCCACTGAGTTAAATGATGACAAAATATTGTTGTGATCAGCATCATTCCCTCCAAAAATTAACATCTCTGTTTTATCTGTATTTAAAGACAAGTAGTTCTTATTCATCCACTCCTTTAATTCACTAACACAACTAATTAAAGACCACATTGGAGAAACTTCATTTGATTTAAATGAAAGGTATAACTGGGTGTCATCTGCATACGAATGAAAATTAACATTATGTTTCCTAATGAGAGATCCCAGTGGAAGCATGTACAGTGAAAACAGTAGAGGTCCCAGTACTGAGCCCTGCGGGACACCATATTGAACTTCTGTGTATAATGATGGAGTACTGTCAGCACATTTCTGTACATATTGGAATCGATTTGATAAGTAAGAACTAAACCAAGCGAGCACGGTGCCTGTGAGCCCAACATCATTTTCTAGCCTGTGCAGTAAAATAGAATGGTCAATGGTGTCAAATGCTGCACTTAAGTCCAACAACATAATTACAGTGGAGTTTCCTTCATCAGAGGATATCAGAATGTCATTTACAACCTGTGTTAGTGCCGTTTCTGTACTATGACCAGTGCGAAAACCAGACTGGAATTTCTCAAATAAATCGTAATGCGTAAGGTGTGTCTGAAGCTGACTGGCGACTACTTTTTCTAGTATTTTAGAGAGAAACGGTAAATTTGAAATAGGCCTATAATTATTTAGTATATGTGGGTCAAGGTCTGACTTTTTAAGTAATGGTTTAATGACTGACACTTTTAGCGTATCAGGTACTGTGTCATGCAATAATGAACTATTGCTAATGTTTAAAATAGGCGCTGCAAGAACATCCATTGCACTTTTTACTAGTTTTGTTGGCACTGGATCTAGGGAACAAGTAGTGGGCTTCATTTTAGAAATTAAAGTTAAGACTTCCTGCTCAGTTACAGGATTAAAATTACTAAAGTGCTGAGTGCAATGTGAGGCAGGGTCTGCTAAGCTAGTATTTGGTTTGTACTGTGATGCAGAGATCTGGGATCTTATATTTTTAATTTTCTCATTGAAGAAGTTCATAAAGTCTGTACTGCTAATGTCTGTTGGTATTTTGCACTGTTGATCTGAATTTCCATTTGTTAATTTAGCCGCTGTTCTAAACAGTACCCGAGGATTTTTATTATTGCTATCTAATAATGTAGAATAATATTCTGAGCAAGCTTTAAAGATGGCTTTTTTATATTTATTAACACTCTCTGTCCATGCAATTTGAAAGACATGTAGCTTTGTTGTTCTCCATCTGCGCTCCAGTTTTCGACACTCTAATTTAAGAGCTCGAGTGTTTTCATTAAACCAGGGAGAATTTCTATGTGCTTTGATCACTTTTGTTTTAACGGGAGCCACTGTGTCCAGAGCATCTCTCAAGGTCACATTATAATGTGATGTTAGCTGATCTAAATTGTTTTCCGTGTTTACATTTGATGTTAACTGATCTATATGGTGTGTACATTTGAGTACTGAGAAAAGCGCTATATAAATGTAATGAATTATTATTATTATTATTACATTGCAACAGGTACACATGTCATAAACGTAGAAAGGACAGTCCTTAGGTGTGTGTGTGAACTGTTAACATTTGAATCTGATGATTGCATATAGCGTGGAACTGATCTCTCTGTACTATTATTGGGATTAATAAAGTATCTATCTATCTATCTATCTATCTATCTATCTATTCTTTCCTTTGCATGTCCTGGAGTACAAAAGAAACACCACCATGCACCAAAATGTGGATACTGGCAAGATCGGGGTAAAAAAAAAACATGCAGTCACTGATTACAAACGCAAAATGTCATGCGAATGAATGTGAATAATATGAACAATGTTGCATCAGTGCCACAATGTTTTCCGAAATGTACTATACAGGTCATAAAATGAGTTATTCCAAATATCATATATACCAACGTCTCTGTTTTTTTGTCACTGCGGCTTTGACATCTTGGACCATAAGGTGCATACTAATTCAGTGTGAGCAGGAACTCTCGATTAAACTGAATAAAAAAAAAATCAAGTAACGGTGAGATACGAAGAAGGCAGATTCACCAGCGTTTGTGTGTCAGCTTTTATCCCTCCAGATCAGAGAATTTCCAGTTCCATTGTCTCAAAACACCACTGACATCTACAATTATTTCCAGTTTCAGATAAAAAGTAACCGTGTAAGATCTGGGGCGGGGGGTGGGTGTTGTATCGTGATCGTAACTGAGAGAATAAAAGTGAAAAAAAAAAAAGTACTATAAATTTACAGCGGCTGATACAGATGCAAATCAAATGTATGTTTTTATTGTATAATATTAACAATAAGAGCAGCTCACTACTCTAAGTGGTAAATTTTCCAGGGAGCTGGTTTCAAATTTACGACCTCCGGATTATAAATCGGCAGTTCTAACCACAGCACCACAGAAGCTGTATTTTACTTGCACCTTTTGTGAAAGTGTTTATTTGATATTTGGCCATCAGCCTTCACACATTATTCAGTTCATGTCTACATTTTGTTATTTATTACTAAAACATGAAAAACGTTTCTGCTTTAACGATGCATTTACATAGATTGTTGTAGGCACAAAACACACATGAAATTATTTGCCCTTACAATTCTAGGTAGCTCGCTCCCAGATAATCAATCAAGGCAGGAACTGTGAGAACTTCTTGCCCGTTCCGAGGCGGTGGTGTAGGGATGGTATAGTAGGCTGCTTGCTGCTTGGGTTATCGACACATTTAGAAGACAAAAGACACTGACAGAGAGGTGCAAAGGGCTTTAAGGTGGGCCAGAATTATGAGTTTTTTCGTTGGCTCTAGTAATTCTAGTGTTAATTATTCCTCGGCAAAATGCCTTGGAGGTAGCATTCATCAAAAGCAATCCATTACAGCCTGGGGGGTATTTTTCATACGTGGATTACTCGCTTAGCCGGATGTAATTGTTGACGATTTGGCCTGATCCTGGATCTGTCGGTTTTTCGAAACTCTTGCTGGAAGTGTTGTCATAGCAGCACATCCTAATCTGCAAACCTGCTCGGAGCAGGTTTGTTCTACGTAAACAAGGATTAGTTTACACACGTGATCAGTGACGGTGTGTGGAAGTCATCCAGTCATGGCTTCGCCGTTCATGAATGAGCGACCAATTGATATTGATGCGCAAATTATACGAAGAGAATTTCATATAGAGAGGGTTTTGCGCGATCGGTAAGATCCTTTATTGCTCCTGGAGGGAAATCTTTTCGAAAGACACTGCTTTAGCCAAGGGGGAATATTGTACCTCAAAGATTTATTAGCTCCGTATATTCGAAGTCAAACTCGGCGAACTCAGGTTCTCACAACCACACAGACAGTATGCATTGCTTTGAGGTTTCTTGCAAGCGGCACTTTTTTATATACTGTAGGCGATGTGGAACATCTATCGAAAAGTGCAGTTTGCCAGGCAATTCGTAAAGTCTGTTTGGCTCTGAAACATTTCTTTCGGGTTTTCATTGTGTTTCCTGGACACCTGCGTGTGCAGACAATAAAAGAGGCGTTTCATGCCATTGCAGGTAGGTAATACACAGGTAAAAACACCCACAGTTCCATAAAGAATCTCACAATCAGCCTAACAATCTCATTACCAGGATTTCCAAATGTGATTGGGGCACATGGGACTGATCAGAGTGGAGTTTGATCAAACATTATTTGGAAAATGTACCTCTCCTCCTGATTAATAATCAGACACAGTGTCTTCATCAAATATTTGACCTTCGTCAATATTTCGTTGGTCAGACACATGTTCAAGGGATATGACATTCCCTGCAACTGACCCAACAAAAAAAGAAGGTTATATGGAACATACCTATGGCACACATTGAGGACAAATATATACAATGACCATCCTTTACCTGAAATGAAGTGACCACTGCATCCTGCCACTGGTTCTGAGGAGGAGCTTCCCCCTGAAATGCCCTCAGAAACAGGGCGATGGGCATTTTGCTGGAGAGCCAACTCTTCTGCAGGGGTGAGGTCTGGACCGCGTGGACCTCCACCTGTTTTTTGCTTGTCTGCCTTCTTATTAGCTTTAAAATTAATGTTCTTCACATTATATATCATTCTTTATGTCAACAATTCTTTAAATAGTTATATACCAATATTTACCAGTGTTAAGTATATTCTTGTACTTCACTTTAACCTGTTCCCATGTTCTCCTTGTGCTCACGTTTGATCTGGAATTATGACATATTAAATAATAATTAATCTGACACATAGGAAATGAAACGCTGCTTTCAGTAAGTACAATGTACACTACTTAGCGTTTAATTTGTCAGCCACTTTTTGCCAGCCGTCTTTTCTGGTCTGGGCTGCTTTTGCAGTGTTACCCCTTGTACATATTAAATCTTAAAATTCTTCATGTCCTTCGAATAAAAGGTCTTGCGCCGCATGTGTGAAAACAAAATGCGCCCGTTCTTTCGGCATTTTGTTACAGCCTATCAAAGACTTGCTGATGTTTTCTAGACTCAATATATATGGGCTTTTCACTCAGTGCAGGCGCGCGCATTCATCTCAGATGATTAGATCCAGCTTGACTAATCTAATACACGGCTGTGTTTGAAAAACCGACCTATCCCGGATGAGTGTCACCGGCATTAACTTATCCAAGATGAGGCACCTGATCTTGGATGATTTAAGCGACGTACGAAAAATACCCCCCAGGTCAGAATGATCAGAATGGTCAGAGAAACAAAGAATATAGAGGTTCATTTTATAAACTGTTGAATATACTGTACACTGCGGTGGGTTGGCACCCTGCCCAGGATTGTTTCCTGCCTTGTGCCCTGTGTTGGCTGGGATTGGCTCCAGCAGACCTCCGTGACCCTGTGTTCGGATTCAGCGGGTTGGAAAATGGATGGATGGATGTTTGATCAAACTCCACTCTGATCAGTCCCATGTGCCCCAATCACATTTGGAAATCCTGGTAATGAGAATGTTAGGCTGACTGTGAGATTCTTCATGGAACTGTGGGTGTTCTAGCCTGTGTATTCCCTACCTGCAATGGCATGAAACGTCTCTTTTATTGTCTGCACACACAGGTGTCCAGGAAACACTCTGAAAATCCGAAGGAAATATTTCAGAGCCAAACAGACTTTACGAATTGCCTGGCAAACTGCACTTTTAGTTAGATTTTCCACATCACCTACAGTATATAAAAAAGTGCCGCTTGCAAAAAACCTCAAAGCAATGCATACTGTCTGTGTGGTTGTGAGAGCCCGACTTCTCAGAGTTTGACTTCGAATATAAGGTCCTAATAAATCTTTGAGGTTCAATATTCACCCCCAAGGGCTAAAGCGGTATCTTTCAAAAAGAATTTCCTCCGGGAGCAATAAATGATCTTGCCGATCGCGTAAAACCCTCTCTATATGAAATTCTCTTCTTATAATTTGCGTACCGATATCAATTGGTCGCTCATTCATGAACAGCGAAGCCCTGACTGAATGAATTCCATGCATTAACACTGATTAAGTGTGTGAGCTAATCCTTGTTTACATCAAACAAATCTGCTCCGAGCAGGTCTGAGGATTAAGATGTGCTGCTATGACAACACTTCCAGCAAGAGTTTCGAAAAACCGACAGATCCAGGATCAGGCCAAATCGTCAACAATTACATCCGGCTAAACGAGTAATCCACGTATGAAAAATACCCCCCTGGAATTGATTTGATGAATAAGAACTAAACCAGGCAAGGACAGTGCCTGCGAGCCCAATGTCAGTTTCCAGCCAGTAAATTAAAATAGAATGGTCAATGGTGTTAAAGGCTGTGCTTAAACCTACCAGCATAATTATAGTGGATTTTTTTGGATCTTTTATTGAATTTTATTAATAACATATAACATTCCATTCAATCAAGTCAAAACTTAACAAAACTAAATTCAAATCAACTGCCACCCATGAGAAAGAGAGGAAGGCCGAGAGCCAGAGTAAAACTGTTAAGAGTAGTAAAGAGAGAAAGGAGTCTTTTCCCCCAATATAAGTTCTTCTCCTAAAATATTATTGATTAGGTAGTGCCAGGTTTTAAAAATGTTTTGAACTGATCCTCTAAGAGAGAATTTAATTTTTTTTCCCATTTCAAATAGTATATAACATCAGTTACCTACTGACTTAAAAGAGGTGGGTTACAATTCCACCAGTTGACCAAGACAAGTCTACATGCTAGTAGTGAAGTAAAGGCAATTACAGTTTGCTTGTCCTTCTCCACTTCAAGCCCATCTGGGAGTACACCAAACACAGCTATTAATTTAGGGTGAATTTAAGGTAGCCCAGGATTACAACTTTTTTCGTAGGCTTCAAGGAATCTAGTGTTAATGAATGTGTAACCATTTGGTGTTGCCTTGACTAAGGGACGAGTGTCAGATTTACTAATCCAGGTTTCAGTGAAAAAAAACAAACCTGAAAACAAATGTGTCCTTAATATAATATCATTTACCAAAGCAGTTTTATTTGCAAGAGAGTTTAATAAGCAGCATTTAAAACTGCAGAGGTGTTTCTGAACGGGTGATAACATATATATATATATATATATATATATATATATATATATATATATATATATATATATATATATATATATATATATATTCTATCACTTTCCATTTATAAATCCTAATCAACATGAATTATAATGCAGATGTACATGCCTATGCTCCCACCCTGACTCCCCCCAGAATTTCACCTGTTCCAATATGCAAATCAATATAAATAGCCCCTTCTGTGTTTTGTTAAAAGATAATGGCAAAAGCGTCAGGTCGGGTTAGGGAGCATGCACTAGTACAGTGCATTGCCACACCCAGCACACATTCAAACAGCTCGGGATCTTGGTTGGCAACCCCCAAGGCAGACATGTGGTCCAACCAGGTGTTACATGGGCATCCCCTTAACCTGGTCCAGCCACTTGAATCATCAACAATGAGAACCCTGTGAGCCAGATCACCCTTGAGGAATCACACCATATGGCTATAATGCTGCAATTGATGATCCCTCAAAGAGCAGGTAATGTGTCTTATTTGGGACTCTATTTGTCACTCCTCATTTGACACAAAGTCAAGCCAAGGATTCTCTGAAGTGACACAGTACCAAAGAAATCCAGTCTTCATCTCAGGTCACTGGATAGCGTCCATGTCAGCAACTATATAGCAAGACAGGAAACACCAGGACTCTAAAGACTTGGACCTTCATCATTTTACACCTTTCCAGTGACCTCATGAATCCCCCATGCTCTCCCACACCGTCTATTGACTTCATAGGAAGAGTCACCAAAGACATGAATGTCGCTACTGAGGTAAGTAAACCTCTCGACGAGGTCGACACTCTCTCCGCAGACAGACACACTGCTGACGACTGTGTCCAAGAGATCAATAAAGGCCTGGATCTTTGGTTTTTATCCAGGACACTCACAAGCCCAGATGCTCAGTCTTCAAGAGTCCTGATCAGAGCCTTGATTCATTCCACAAAGATCACAGCAAAGGCAAGATCAGTGAATCTTTCTTCACCAACAGATGCCCCAGAGCCGCTGGACCCCACAACCCTGCCCAACACCCAGCCCATTGAGCAAAGTAGAACACACCCCTGACAAACTCCAGAATCAACTGGGAAAAGCATAGAGGTTCTGTCCCCACTCTGCACAGCACTCATAGTACCAGTGTACAGACTGGCCATGATATTCTGCAACTTTGGGGAGATCCTTCGATTGAACACTGTAAGAGAATCGAAAAAGGCTGCAAATAAAATCTGCTTATATTCACGTTTGTGATCGATGAGAACCCTCAGTGCTGGAATGCAATTGATGGTATACTTCTTAGGTGTAAAACCACACTACTCTAGTCACAGATAGGCAAGCAAATGATCATGGATTTGATAGAGGATGACCCTATGGAGGACCTTACCCGGCACTGAGAGCAGTGTTATCCTCCTGTGGTTGCCGCAATCCAGGTGATCACCCTTCCCTTTCTAGACAGGGACAATAAGGCCCATTTTCCATTCAGCTGGGGTGTTGCCTGTCTCCCAAACGGAAGCAAAGATGTAACAGCTGACCGAATTGTCCGGACCGGCAACTACAGGGCCAACACCAGTGGCCTGGCAACCTGAGGGTACGTTAGACTAGACAAGTCGTACTTCTTCCAAATCACTTCCCAAATCAACAATCAAAATAAGCAAAAACTCAAACAGGATGTAAAATAATAAAGTGAATATACTGTATATTAATAAAAAGAAGTGCAGCAAACTCCAGACAATATATACACTGCTCAAAAAAATTAAAGGAACACTTTGAAAACACATCAGATCTCAATGGAGAGAAAAATCATGCTGGATATCTCTACTGATATGGACTGGTATGGTAATGTGTTAGGAACGAAAGGATGGCAGCCACATCATTTGATGTATGATCAACATACAGAGGGCTGAATTCAAAGACACCCTGAAAATCAAAGTGAAAAAATGATACAGAAGGCAGGCAGACGAGTCCATTAAGCAGAAAATTCATTGCAGCAACTCCAAATCATACTCAGCAGTTTGTATGGCCCCCATGTGCTTGTATGCATGCCTGACAAAGTCGGGTGGGGGCATGCTTCTAATGAGATGATGGATGGTGTCCTGGGGAAACTCCTCCCAGATGTGGACCAGGGCATCACTGAGCACCTGGACAGTCTAAGGTGCAACTTGGCAGCATCAGATGGACCAAAACATAATGTCACACCCAGAGGTGTTCTATTGGATTGAGGTCAGGCGAGTGAAGGGAGGGAGCAGTCAATGGTATCAATTCCTTCATCCTCCAGGAACTGCCTGCATTCTCTCGCCACATGTCGTGCACCAGGAGGAACCGAGGACCCACATAGGGTCTGACAATGAGTACAAGGATTTCATCCCGATACCTAATGGCAGTCAAGGTGCCATTGTCTAGCCTGTAGAGAGGTCTGTGCGTCCCTCCATGGATATGCCTCCCCAGACTAACCCACCAAACCGGTCATGCTGAAAGATGTTACAGGCAGCATAACGTTCTCCTTGGCTTCTCCAGACCCTTTCACGTCTGTCACATGAGCTCAGGGTGAACCTGCTCTCATCTGTGAAAAGCACAGGACACCAATTCTGGTATTCTATGGTAAATGCACAATGGAGCTCCACAGGGCCCACTAGAGGATGTCGGGCCCTCAGGTCACCCTCATGAAGTCTGTTTCTGATTGTTTGGTCAAAGACATCCACACCAGTGGCCTGCCTGCTGGAGGTCATTTTGTAGGCTCTGGCAGTGCTCATCCTGTTCCTGCTTGCCCAGAGGAGCAGATACCGGTGAGTCCTGCTGATGGGTTAAGGACCTTCTACGAGGGGGGTCCTGTCCAGCTCTCCTAGAGTAACTGCCTGCCGGTCTCCTCGAATCTCCTCCATGCCCTTGAGACTGTGCTGCGAGACACAGCAAACCTTCTGGCAATGGCACGTATTGATGTGCCATCCTGGAGAAGTTGGATTATCTGTTCCACCTCTGCAAGTGTCCAGTATCGCCTCATGCTACCAGTAGTGACACTGACCGTAGACAAATGCAAAATGAGTGAAAAAACAGTCAGAAAAGATGAGCAGGGAAAAATGTCAGTGGCCTCCACCAGTTCAACCATTCCTGTTTTGGGGGTCGTCTCATTGTTGCCCCTCTAGTGCACCTGTTGTTAATTTCATTAACACCAAAACACCTGAAACAAATTAACAACTCCCTCTGCTACTTAATTGACCAGATCAATAGCCCAGAAGTTTCATTGACTTGATGCTATACTCTGATTAAAAAGTGTTCCTTTAATTTTTTTGAACAGTGTATATCCCATCCTCCAACCCACCCCAACATAACTTACACAACCCCAAAAGTGAAGAGCAGAGTGTTATAATTAGCAGCAATAAATATACAATACAATACAAACCCTTCCTTGTCCATACACTGAACACGAAACAGATACGACATGTGGAGAATACGAAACACACATGAAAGTCCAAAAGATTAAACTGAAGTTGATTAATGGAAATGACCTTGTCCAGTTAGAATTGTCCTATGGTAAATATCACACAGATGTAATGGTTGTTTGCTCCTTCCCCAAATGACAGTAAACAGTTTCACCGTGCTCTCCTCAGTGTGTCAGTATGATCCTGAACCCCGGGGTTGGTGTAGTGATGGTGAAGCAGTTGAATGTTTGGCATCGAAGGCAGCAAGCATAAAAAGGGTGTGAATTCCGTATTTCTTTAGTTTCCAGTGAAGTGTCCAGGTTGTAACTGATCCCCCATTTCTTTTCATCTTGTTATATATAAAAGGAATGGCCCAGATAGAGTTGATTGATAGGGACAATTACCTCGAGGGGTTACGGCTCTACAGCGTTCTCCTTCCTTCTTTGTTTCCAGGGGGAAAACATTTAAACAGGCACACAATAGACTATATAAATGGGACAACGCTATAAAAGACGCGACTCGGCACAGAACACATTTAAGATGTCCCCATTCATGTAGCACCACTACAAAGATTAAGGAGGAGGACAGCCTTACCACTGGCCTGGAGATGTTCACCATGGATACCACAGATCCCTGCAGCCTTCCCTACCCTCAGCTGGTTCACCACCTGGGCAATCTCGGTGAGACTGGGTGGTACACAGTTAATTAGACTATCAGCCACAAGAACCGTGTACCCAGAGATGTCCAATGTCCTAGCTGGGGGATCAGCCTTAAACACCTGCTCAAAGTAGCCAGCCCAGCAGGTCACAACTGCAGCATTATCCATCACCCGCCCTGACTTGACTCTCCGAGAATCAGATATGAATGAGCATAATGCTTCAGTTCCTTTGTAAGCAGGCCGTGGGTCACTAGACCATAGATGGTGTGTCACTTGCTCACAGATTCACAAACTGGGAACTTTTTTAGACCCTGCAGTTTTGTAGGACCATCAATTGTGCCCACGAGGATGTGATTGATCTCCTTCACCGCACCAATAGTATTGGAGTACCAAGTCCAACAATGTGACTCAGGGTGCTGGAACTAGGATCCAGCGATCTGCAGCCCCAACTTTTTCCAAAGTCAAGGAACATGGAGCCACTTTCACCACACTCGGCGAACCCATGGGGACTGACCAAATCCTCATAGCCAGCCCTGTCAATTGCACTGAAGTCACCCATGACCATGAGTATCACCTCGCAGGCACACATCAACCACCAAGTGAAGTTCTCAGTCACCGAGACATCAGTCACCGCAGTCGGAGCAGACACTGAGACAACAGACAAGACACCCAGAGCGTGCCTTAATCTGAGTCTCATAATACGCTCATTGAAAGGAGTGACATTGGACACCATCAGAAGGAGCCGATCCACCAGAGGAATAGCTACTCCCTGAGTATGACAGCTTTCAGTGCAACAAGAAAAGGTGTACCCACCTGCAGAGATCTGGCCAGTCCCAGGTCTACACACCTCAGAGAGGGCCACCACTGGAATGCAGAATTTACGAGGCTCCTCTTACAGCAGAGGAAGATGATCATCAAGCCA
Source organism: Erpetoichthys calabaricus (assembly GCF_900747795.2). Classification (NCBI taxonomy): domain Eukaryota; kingdom Metazoa; phylum Chordata; class Cladistia; order Polypteriformes; family Polypteridae; genus Erpetoichthys; species Erpetoichthys calabaricus. The sequence goes on along the minus strand of NC_041396.2, from coordinate 310,160,029 downwards.
GAGAGAGAAGACATTCCACGTGCCTACCCAAATGGGCCACCTCAAATTGGGACAAAAGTTCAGTGGTCGATGCCTCAGCACCACACCAGTTCCAATCCCCAACAAACCTGAACTCATTGGCTCTCTGGCAGTTTTGATTATTGTGGGGATTGGGCTCCCAAAGGCTTCGTAATGCAAGCAGCCTTCCTTAGGGAGAGCAGAATGGAGTCCTGTCTGCTGTTTTGGAGCTGTGTGAAGTTTTTTTTTAATGGTGGCTAGAGTGCCAATCCTGCCACCAACTCCTAAGTTTTTCCTGTAAGTTGGAGGACCAATTGCAGGGCCTGATGCAGTTTAACATCATACCTAGGACAAATAGCAAAAGCACGTAAAAAAAGAATTTCAGCAAATGTGAGATGGAGATCCTGCTTAGTGAAGTGGAAGCAAGGAAGAATGTACTATTTGGTGGCTTGGTATTAAACAAAAGGAAACTGATGGAGTGGCACAACATGGCAAAGACACTCAAAAATTCAGGACCAGAAAGTCACACAAGTTTGAGAATTCCTCGATGAAAGATGCATTTTTTGTTTTAGATCAATAAAGGGTCAATAAGAAAGTGCACTCTACTCCTTGAAAAAGTACAGCAAGATACTCAAAAGATTTGTGACATGAAATACCAATAAACAGAATGGAGTAGCATTGTGCACATTCAGCAGTATGGCTGCCATCTGTAGTGATGCACTTTACAGTTTAGTTCTGAAAGTCCCTGAGTGTCTTGAAAAGATCAATTAAATACATTTTATTTTTATTGATCTTTTTATTTTTTGCTGCTATAATGTACTTTAGAGTTTTGTTGTAAAAAGTACACTTTGCACACATTGCATTCACAAGCAGCAGTACACAAACAGTTCAAAATCAATAATAACAGTGCACAAATTAAATTTTAAAGATTATCAGCAATCCTTGATGGAGATTCAAACTTGTCGTTGTCCTGGTAGAACCTCAAACTCTCCACACTCCATTTCAAACATTCACTGCTGGTTTATGAGATCGTGACGTCTGCTGCAGCCCACACACCACAAAATGACGCAGCACTCTGTGTGCCTTTTCAATGGCCGAGTCTGCAGAATCACAAACTTGTAAAGGCTGCAGATTTGAATGGTACATTAGACGTGACTTCAAATGGCTCATCGTCAACTGCAGTCATATTATCTGAAAGAGCCTCAAGAATTTGTACTTTTTAAAAAGTAATAAACTATTACATCCACAATGGCTTGTACAACATTTTCAGGATAACCTTTATTTCTTGTTTAAATCTAAATATACTCACAAATGTCTGAAGGAAATGGAGGAGACCTCTTAGATGTTCTATTGGTCCACCTCTCATAACAAGCACCACAAAAACTTTGGAGAACCATCCAGGAGAGGATTACCTTTGATTAAAATGACAAAAAAATCAGTAAGAAGAAACAAAGTTGATATCTTTACTAAGGAAACTGAACTGTTTAAATAAGAAAAAAACTATAAAGATACTTTTAATAAGTCTACAAGGGGGCTCCGCCCCCTGCTCACTTCGCTCGCTTACCCCCAGCATTGGGTATCCTGAAACACATTAGTCGAGCTCATTCGTTTTGGAGCCGTGCCCGCTTTTCCCGTGGCATTTCAGATGCGCGTTGTAGGCGCCTGCGTTCATTGATTTTATCCAGGCAGGCTCGTGTTTGTATATCCGTCAGTCGAGCTCGTTCGTTGTGAACCCGTGCCTGCTGTGCTTCCGCAGTTTTAGACGCGCATTGTAGGCGCCTGCGTTCATTGATCTTACCGTGGTGCATTGTTTTCATGCAGGCGGGCTGGTGTTTGTATCTCCGTGAGTCGAGCTGTCTCTTTCTGGAGCCGTGCCCGCTTTGCTTCACTATGCTGTGTAGTGTGTATGTTTGCGGCATCCGTACTCTCTCCGGTTTGACTTTGGGCAGGGCTCTGAATCCTGTTGTGTTTGTTTGTTCTGTGGCCGTTCTCTGTGGCCGTGTCGTTAGGTAGGGGCTTGTTGTTTTATTTGTTATTTCCGTTAGTGGAGCTGTATTGTGTTTGTATTTGGTGTAAAGCGTTCAGCGGTTTGTACAGTTCCAAGCAGCACATTATTCCTAACTTCACTCCGCAGTAGTGCCACTCACAATATGGCGGTGACGCCTGCGCCCTTCGTACTATCTTTGTGGACCTGTGGGGCCTCCGTAGCCTCTTCCGTTTGAATCTGGGGTGCAGCGCAGAATCCTCTTTTTGGCATGGCTGTGTCGGTAGTCGTTAGCTATGGGCGCCTTGTTGCTTCATTTCTCATTCACGTCAGTTGAGCTGTTTCGTTTTTGGGCCATGAGTCCATCGTTCGCGGTGGATACGACTTCGATTGCGGTTTATGAGACGTGCGCTGTACGCGCCTGCGTAGTACGTCTCATGGTCCCATCGCCGTGTACCTGCGTCCATGCCATCCGGTTTAGTTAGTAAACCTGCGTCCATGCCATCTGGATTAGTTAGTAAACCTTTGTCCATGTCCATGTCCTTTGTCGGTTAGTAATATGGATTATTAAATCAGAAGTGACATTTTCTTTTATAGGTTGTGTTATTAAGCAGCATGGTGGTGTAGTGGTAACGCTGCTGCCTCCCTACAATGAGGTCAGGGTGCTCATCACAGGTCCTCCCTACATGGAGTCTGCATGTTCTCCTCGTGTCTTTAGGGGTTTCCTCAGGGGGCTCCGGTTTCCTGTCACAGTCCAAAGACTTGCAGATTAGGTGGATTGTGTGTGTGTGTGTTCACTTGTGATGGAGTGGCATACTGTCCAGTGATTGCTTCTGGCTTGTTCCCAGTGCTTTCTGGGATTGGCTTCAGCTACCCTGTGACCTGCTCTAGATAAATGGAATAAGAAGATGAATGTTGTTTAGTGAAATTAAGTATAAAGAACAACAACTGTGTGACTAACAACTTTAAAATGAGCAGTGAAAGTGGGGGTCTGCAGCAGCCGTCTCTTACTGACCGCCATCATAAACAAGTGGTGAAGAAGGCCAACTCAATTCTGTCACCCAGCAGTCATCCTCTGTCTCCAAAATGTTACTTGTGGCCATCAAGCTGCTGATTTAGGGTCTCAAGGGTGAAGACCCCCAGACTGGAGAACTCTTTTTTCTTAGAGCTATCAGCCTTCTGAATTCTAGTAGCTGCAGGAGTCCTGTGGAGTTCTGAATTATTATTGTGTGCTCTTCATTATTATTGTTCAAGAATCGTTATTCTGATTTGTAGAAGTCTTATGGTGTGTATGTGCTGATTACCTCAATGGCTGTCATGTGTGGTCTCTTTTATTATTTTCTTGTCCCTATTTAACAATGTCCTACGTGTCACACATTCCTGCTGCTCACAAATTTTCCTCTGAGATAATAACAGTCTTCTGCTGTCCTGAAGAGTAAAAGCCACACATGCAAAGAGAGAACATGGAGATTCAACACCGGCAGTGACCGGGCGAAGGACTGGAACAAGAACACTAAATCAAAAGGGCAGAAGTGCGGACCACCACATCATAATACCTCCTGAATAAACACACAAGGAGGTCTGAAATGAGGGGGCAACTCTTAAAGTGGAACAAGTAAAGCATCAGCTGAGCAGAGCAAAAATAAAGGAGCTGAGAGTCCGTCAGGAATCATCTTATACAGTGCAGACCATAATACCTTAAAACACAATTTATGGGTCACGTTTAGTGGTGTACTCATACTTCACATGAAAAAATGAGTTAATAAAGTCAAAGTTTCATAAAAGGATTGTTTTATTTTAAACATTTCACTTTCTTGCTGTTCACATCATCACAGAAGACCATTTTGTCTTCTCAGGTCCACCATAAAGGGATGAAGCAGACATGAAGTGGACAATCCAGAGCCCAAAACTTCCACCAAAGCACTGGGTGCTCCTCCATCACAGGCCACAGGAAGAATACGAGAACTGTAGACATTTATCAGGCTGCTTTGGAACGGAGAGGCCGCCGTGAAGGCTCTGCATGGACACATTGAATGGGCAGTCGCTCAGCGGTCTTTGGATTCTCAGCGCTGGCTTTACGTCTTCATGGATTATTGATGTGTTTTATGGTGTGGTGTGGATTGTTATATTGTAGGAGTTGAACTTGAACCCTGGTTCGAGGTGCTCCTAGTATGTGATTTTCAAAGGAACTCAGCTTCATGATTGTGCCGAGTCTCATATTCTGCTGAGCTTATGCTTACAGGCTGAAGGTGTTATTTTGATATTCACTATGATAAAGGTTTGAATTATTAAGAAAAGGCATTTTAAGTGACTTTATAGCAAGAAAAGAAAAAGGCAAGCCTTGATAGAAGAAGAGAAAGTCATCTTTAAAGTGCGCTGCTTGCTCTGTTGTTCTGCTCAGGCTGAGTTTCCTGTTGACAGACCAGCCTGAACAGAAGGAAACATAAAGTCACCCAAAGGGCTGAGAATGACATGGACGTGCCTGTCATGTGCGGAGTGAACTTCTAAAAACACCTAAACAGTCACAGACTCCTGAGTTAACAGGACGGTCAATCAGCCGAGTGGGCCACGTGACCATCTAAGGTCTTGATGTTTGGTGACGTCCTGTTAGCAACTGGATAAACCAATCAGGTTAAAAGATTTCTGATTATGTCATGAACTCCTTGGCATTGTGATCTGATCAATGAAGAGTATAAATAGAGTGAGACAGGCGCCTCTCCTTTGTAACACTCGCTAATAAGGTGCTTGTGCTCCTACTGAGAGACGGAGATAAGAAAGAAGACTGACTGACGCTTTTCTCCTGCCTGAGTTTTATTGGCTAAACTGGACACCCAGAGTGGGGTGCTGGTAAATATCTTAAACAATGAATCACAAAAGTTTGTATTATTTACTGATAATGACAATGTAATAACAGAGAATCTCACATTGACCCTTGTAGAATCACTAAAAACTGCTAAACAGTCAACTTGAACCACGATAATGAAATAAAGAAAAAAATGTCTGTATGAATAATTTGTGCTAAATTTGTATACAGATACTTTACTGCAGCAACACTACTGGACAGAAGAGCAGTGAGGATTAAATAGGTGGTTTTAAAAAGAAGTAAGGACTTTTTATCAGTCATTTTTAAAATTATTAAACAGTGATGTCAGGCAGAGAGTTTCTCAGATCCCAATGTGATTCCTTTATTAAAGGTTTAAGTTTCTCTGTTTTTACAGAATTGAGCACAATGCTGTTCTTTGAAGTATTAATTGTTTTCTCTATGAGGTGAGCAGCTGCGGCTAATGAGACTTCACAAATATTAAGAAATGTCAGTCTAAAGCAGCAAATCCTACATTTAACTGTGGACATCAAACCTCATTTGACCTTCTCAGTCGTCCATTTCAGTTCCTCACAGTCACCTCAGTGTCATTTAGTGAGCCAGCAGTGTGAGGAGTGAAGGCCGACTGCTCCGTCTGCACTCGTCTGTCATCTGCTGCCTTAGTGAGGAGGAGTGCGGATTAAAGTGCAGAAATATGAAACATTAGCTTCACAATTAAAATGAAATGTTTAATTTGATACAAATAATAAAGGATCAAGTGTCTTTTAAGTATTGATTCTTAAGCAATCTCCACTAGGTTGACCAAAGCTTTTCAAAATTTCAATCGTTACCTGAGCTCTGCTGTGGAATTGTGAGTTGTGAAATTTTAATTACAGATGTTAACAGATATTTATATTTCCAGATTGTATCTAAAATTCAGAACATTACTTAACAATTTATGAACAAATGAATAACTCTGTCCTAAAACAATGGAAACAACACAGTTAAAATGAATAATAAAGTCAACCAAGAAACCCTGAAGGGTTTAAATGAATTTCAAGGAGTCTCCTAACTTTTCAGTCCTATTTATTACACATTCAAATAATAATAAGATTTATGAAAATAACTTGTGAAATAAGCAATATTCATAAACTGTGTACACTCTACACAAATAGAGAACAATGTTAACATAAACAGCCTTCAAAACAACACAATGAATATGAAAAGAAACAAGAAATTCGTCCAAGTATTGCACTGCTAATATGAACAATAAGCAAAGGCATATTGTACAAATAGTCAAAAATATCTAAGCAATAGAAAATTACTTTTACATTTTTTATTTTCTTTAACATTTACAGTAAATTGAGCACTGAAGAAGCTGAGCTAAATATTTTACTTGTCAGGATTATTTTCAGTGCTTTTCTGAACCAGGAATAAAGAAAAGCGTAAAGAATTGGATTAACGCCAAAGCTCACTTCACTTACCAACACAAAGACATTCCTGATGACTTGTGTGATTAGGTTACTACCATCAATTAAAAGATTATATATCTGAATAGGCAGCCAGCAGATAATAAAAGCCCCCACGACTATTCCTAATGATTTTGCAGCTTTTCTTTCAGATGGTTTTGATATTTTTCTGTCACTCACCTCCACAGTTTGTCTCTTTTCTATCATACAGTTGATGGCTCTTGAATGGCTTCTTGCAACTACAAATATTCTGATATAAAAACCAATCATCAGTGAATAAGGGATAAAAAAAGTTGTGACTAAAAGAAAAATGGCCACTTCATAATAAGTGAATACTGCACAAGCTCCTTCACATCGCTCTGTTACAATTTCACTAAGACATAAAAATATGAGTGTAATTAAAAGTGCAAACAGCCACACTACAGCAATGCTGACCTTTGCAACAATCAAAGTTATTTTTGAGCTGTAAAAGAAAGGATGGCAGACAGCAATGTAGCGATCAATGGATATTAAGGTCACATTATATATCACAGATATGCTAAGAATATTTGCAAGTGCAGAATGCAAATAACAATAAAGAACTCCAAAGTACCAGCAAGTTTCTATCATGTTATTCAAACTGACTGGCAACTCAAACAAACCCATTAAGAAATCGGCCGCTGCGAGTGAAAGGATCAGAAGATTAGTCGGCGTGTGCAGCTGAACAAAATGAGAAATAGAAATGATGACAAGAAGATTTCCAAAGACTGTTGAGAAAATCAAAAGACACGAGAAAATATAATAAAGTCCATAAACTTCAGTTTCATAAATCAGTTTAAGACAAGATGTGTTACTGTGAGGATAACAACGGCCGAGTTTCAGTCCATTCAGCTCCATGTGTGTCCTTGACTGAGCCGTCCTGCCTGCACACTGAGATGTTTATACACTGAGGCCCTGCGACTGCCATATTCTCTCTGCTGACGTAATTCACATGAGGCGTCTCTCTGCTGTGTGTGCTTCACAAATTCTCTCAGGATGTTTGTTTGTTGATTTCTGTTGCTACCCATTAATGAGTTCATCAAATCTCATTCATCTTCATTATATTTGTTTATCAGGAGCCGCTCAGGGCTGCGGTGGTCTCTCCTCACAGCTCCACAGTGGTCCAGCTGCTGGCTCTCTGCAGTTTCCTTCTTCTCCTCTGTCTGCTGTTTTTGTTTTTTTGTTCTCAGTCACTTTGACTTTCTTTCCTCATCACAGCGAGCAGCACATTAAATCAGCAGGTTCAGATGAGCTGAGGTTGTGCCCAGTGGTGGTCTGACACTCCATGCTGTGCTGTGCTGCTCAGAGCCCCTCTGACTCCTGTGAGCTGACCCTGCATGGAGTGTGCTGGACCACCCTGTGCTCATGAGAGGCCCACACACACACACACACACACACACACACACAGTGTATAGTAACAGCTGTGTGTTTTTGTCTTTTCCGGACTCTCACATTAAATTCCAAAGAGTATTCCCCCCGTTGCTCTCTGTCAGTCTGACATTGTGCTGATTGTCTTTGTCTGATTTACTGGACGTCTTTCTTTTCTTAAATCATCAAACACACAACATGCATTTCTCTGTGGCAGTGGCAGGTAAACTCTCTGAATTGAAATGCAGCAGCGCTAACTGATGTGCTTTTTATTTTGAAGACATTTGCTGTTTAACTGATTTGTAATTTTCTATCAAACAAAACTAAATGACTGCTTCTGTTGAGTTTTGAAGCACCGAGGAGCACCACACTGCAGGAGTCTGTCAGTCGTTATCACTATAAGAACAATAAAAGTTCTTAATAAAGATAGAAATGATGTCAAGATCTCTCCAAAATAATCTTCTATAACATTTGCTCTTTTTTACAGTAACAGCAAGTGATATTTTTTACAGAAATGCCAAACCGTACAATAAATATTACGAGAGGACCGCCATCTCCAACATACAAATTTAGTTTTGATTAAACAAACTTACCCAGGTGGTCTGTTCATATAAACTTCATGTGAGGCCCCCTCATCTCTCCTTGTGTCAGTGATGCACCTTGTAGTGTCACTAGTCACATGTCATTAGTTTGCGTAGTGCAATGCAGTTTGAGGGGACAGCAGGTCAGCAAGCTTTACATTGTATACCAGCTCTGCACAGGCATCCCACCCTTCGTCAGACACTCACATGTCTTCACAAGAAGTACAAATATTAGGTGTGAATGCTGTCAGAAGAACGACACAAAGACATTACGAAGGTTTGGGGCAGCCATCCGTATAATATTTCCTGGCTGCAAAAATGCTTATCATGAACAGACATGTTCACACAACTGAGTCCAAAACAGAACTGATAAACTGAAGGCAAGATGGCGGTTTTATAGGCCAGTAAGGGAAGTGATGTTATCAGGTCCGGAACTGGAAGTGATGTCGCTGGCTGCCCCAGAAACAGGCGGGATTTCCCAAGAATGGTCTGCATGGGACTGAGAGAGACAGAATTATTACACTTCGCCACCCCCTGGCCCGGTGTGGAATTACACTCTTTCAAGCCCTTTAGTTGTCTCCTAAACACGCATGTGTGACAAAACACAATGGCAGGTCCGAAACTTGAAAGTACTGCTTATGAGAAAGACTTTGGTGTTATAATGGACTCATCACTATTGACTTCCAGACAGTATTTAGAAGCCATTAAGAAGGCTAACAGAATGTTAAGTTATATAGCGCCCTGATGTGTAGAGCAGTTTTCCAAACTGTCAGTCCACAAATCAGCACAAATCCATAGGAATTTTTTTCCTGTGTACAAAACAGCAGGCCAGGCCATTCTATACACCTTAATAAAAGGATACGTTTCTGTTTGTTCTGTTCATTCAGTTGCTTTGTCTTTGTCATTCCAACAGATGGCACTTCATTAAACTTTTTCAGTGGTAAAATTCATTGCATTTGTCATTCCATTAGATAGCGTATAACAAACATTATCACTGCTTGTACAAATCCTTTACTAAATTCCATTTTACACAGACATGGCAATGGGATGGACACGCTGCACTACAAATGTTAAAACTGAATACATTCAACAGAGAGTAACTGCCATATGGACAGATATCAGCTTTTCCACTTTAATATTAAGACAACAGTCTGTGTGTCTGTATATCTGTGCGTCCATCTGGTTGCTATGTCTGTCATTCCAGAATAGGCTGCTTCACAAGTATTTGTAGTAATCAAATGCATCACTTTTCTCATTCCAACAGTTGGTTGTACCAAATGGGAAGTGTCTGTATGTGTTTCTGTGTATCTATATGTCTGCCAGGCTTATCTATCTCTATTATAACAGATTTGGTATGGGATTCATAAAAGTAGTGCTAGTGTTTGACAAATCCAGTACACTTACTTGTTACCTGAATTGCAAAAACACATTCCAATAAATGGTGCATTGCAAATATGTCTAACAGAGAGTTACTGCCAGATGGACAAAAACAGGCAGCTGTATTTGAAAAGAAATAAGCTTCCATTATGGAAAGGGATCAATGTATGATGAGACAGCGTGAAACACCAAAAGTTAAGAAAGTCTGGCCTAAAAGAATTCAAGATCCGATGCACCTGAGTGAGGATGTGAATGATGCAAATTGTTAAGGATAAGCCATCATGTCTGAGCACCCAGAAGGAGAACCACCTCTGGAGCGGGACCTCCTGATCTATTCTAGAGCAGATACAGGGAATTCAGATTGGGACACCCAGAGAGTTAGTTTCCTTGATCTAAACTTAGATGCAAAGGTATATTCACTACTATTTCCATGCACATATCAGAGCTGGAGATAAAATATTAAATTGCATCCTACAAGGGCTCTACGTTGAGTACAAAGAAGAACAACTGTGACACATCCATTGGTTAAAGTAACATAAACACAGTATTACTGTTAATGGCTGGGAATAGGGGATGATACCTTCAACCAGTTTTTGAGTGCGGGGAGGCTGAGCCAACAATGATGTGTTGATTTTTATGTGAGGACAGAAGGAAACTGAGTGAACTATATTACCAAACCCAAGCACAATTAAGGATCAAAAATGTACAATGGGTTGATGGATCACATAAATACAACAATACAGGCATATTTACTCACATTAGCTCCAGGAAGGGTTCATTTACTTCTTTCAACATTCTTCAGATTACTAAGGTGTATGATGCAAAACTATCAGGATGCGATTTAATTCATTTGAAGATAAGGGCCACCTGACATTTTACCTGTAATGATGTGTAATCTGCAGTGGCAGGAGATTACAAAAAAGTTTAGGGCCAGGTCACAGGTCAGAGACAAGGCTCGATATCGTTGCAGGAGTGTTGTCAATAATGTATACAACAATGACCAGAGATAGAGCCCTTGTACACACAACCATACTGGCATTCTCATGCTATCATCCAAAAAGTTGCCCCATTTTATAATCAGCTATGGTCTTAAACTAGGTTACTACCTTTATTGCATTAAAACAAGCAGTTATCTTGCTGACAGTAGGTGCCAATCCTCCCTTTGGAAGATGTCAGCACTACTATCCGAAATGCAAGTCACTGGCTTTTCTTTGTGGTCACAGTGAAATTGCAAATGATATTCTCAAGCTTCTCAGTAAGGTTAAAATCTTCTGTAATCAGCTGGGGTCCTGGGTTTGCATCTGGGCTTTTCAAATGACAAACTGCACACTCACCACTCCATGCATAAGATACTTCATCTGCTTTGGGTTGAATTATTACTTTGTTGAGCTATCTTCTCTAATACTTATGCTCAATAACCCATAATATTAAACAATTGTCTTGTATCACAGTCAACATGTCAACCTAAACTGTATCTTTATCTGTACTTAAGGTTGGGGATGTTCTGGCCTAAGTGTCCATTACTCCCCAAATACTAGTTATATGTATTTATATACCACAAGTTTACTGTTTTTCTTCTCAATTAATAAAGTTATGGTGATTAAAATTAATCACCAATGAAATTTAAACTGCACTGCCTTTAACTAGTAATGCTAAAGTGCTGCTTTAATGATGATATTCACTTAACGTAATTCCACATAGACATTTCATAATGTTTTAGATTATACTCTGATTAACTCCAAATTTCATAAAGATTTATCCTTAGAAGTAATTTACCTTATCAACGACCTATTAAAATTTTGTATCTAAAAATATTTACTCTTATCTAATATTCATACACTAAAATGCTACCCATGTTATGCTAATCATGTTTTATAACCTATTTGCTATTATTCCCATTGCTGTTCAGGGCAAACTTAAAATGAACCGTTCTCTCTCTCTCTCTCTCTCTCTCTCTCTCTCTTTCCTAGGACACGAAGCGGATGTGGAAGCAGGCAATGGCTGATGGTGAGATGGAGCGCGTTGTCGAAGAACTCCATGCCCTAAGTAACCATAACCAGAAACTCCTGTCCAGACAGAGGCTCCTGAGGGAACTGAAGGCTCGTCTACTGAAAGAATCCTCCCCGACATCTGAAATCATCAAAGCAAATTACTTTACAATAACATCGACTCCACGCCATACCATTCACTTTCAAGGCCAAGTGAGCTTTGCCCCCTCACCTCGTTGTTGGAGCGACAACCTCAACAATGAGGAACTTGGCCTGTTTCAGCTATGCAGGCGGGGGTTTAAGGCTAGATCACCTCTATTGGCACAGGCAAGCATCTCCACCCAGAACCGGTTTGACCTTCTCCACTCCCCCACTTTGCCTTCAACCCCGGGTGATGTATTTGTGATTGGAGATTCAATCGTACAAGACCTAAACATTTGTTGCCCTAAACAGAAATCTCTTGTTTCTTGTTTTCCCGGTGGTTGTGTTTGAGATGCTATGAGAAGAGCGCTGACTGTCTTCGAGAGGCACAAGAACAGGGCAGTGGGATCCATTGTGATACATTTCAGTGTAAACAACGTGAGATACCGACAGTCAGAGATTCTCAATGTAGACTCCACAGCAGCTATTAACGCCACAAGGAGAGGACCCTGGCTGCAAGAATCTTCATCTCGGGTCCCATGCCTCTGGTTAGAAGATTGAATGAGTACTAAAGCCATCTGCTGGTATTAAACATCTGGTTAAAAGGCTTCTGTGAGGGACAAAACATCGGGTTTGTGGACAACTGGGACCAGGGGCGTCATGCAAAATGCCGTGCGTAGAATTCACACTAAAACATGGTGTACAGACAAAAGCTGAAATGTTCGTACACACAAAAAAATCCAGATGCATAAATCTGTGCGAACGCCAACTTCCACATTCTTCTTCTACATAAATCCCGGTCAGCGTGACAAGTAACGCACGTGCACATGCCTGCCACCACTCCCCAATTCCTCTAAGAATTATGTCTCTTGAATAAGCAAATCAGTTTAAATAGCCCTTAAGCTCAGCGTTCTGTGAAAAGACAATGGCAAAAGCATGGGGGAAAATAGAAGAATTTCAGCGAATACCAAGTGGAGGCAAAGAAAAACGTACTATTTGTTGTGTTATACAGTGGTATAAACAACAAAAGGAAGTTGATTGAGTGTCGGAGAAACTGGAAAGCTCAAGTTCACAAAGTCGCACAGTGCCCGAAATATCAAAGAAGTTGTCAGATATCAAAGTTGCCGTGAAAAAGCGAGTCGTAGCCAACCGTCTGAGTGTCATATGAAAGCTTATTAGGGTACAGAGAAAAAAAAAATAGGGACACAGTGGGAAAAAAGCTCAAAATTTCCACTTTAATCTCGAAATTTCCACTTTACTCACATAGTTTATTTTGTCATTAAAGTAGAACATCATAAACTTCATCTTCAAATCGTTTAATTTACTACTTTCGCAAATCCCATAGTAACTAAAGTAGAACGTTAAATGCTTTGTTTTGTATTTGATCTTCTATGTGCTCTATGTGTATGAATCACTACGTGCTTCTTAAACAGGCTTTCTCGTCCTCCAACAGGACACAGAATCCATTACATTCATAATATTACAGCTCTCTGAATAATTTAAATACTGAGATGTATACTTGATATCATTTCAGTATTCATATCATATCAATTAAAGCATGTACTAAACATAGGAACACGGTGGCGCAGTGATAGTGACAACCTTGCGCCCCATCCAGAGATTGTTCATGTCTCACACAAGATGCTTGTTGCACCATGCATCACCTTCGATGAAATAATTTATTGTAGCAGTACTGTCTCTTTCAAACGTACTAACCTCCAATTCCTGTCCTTCCTTTTCTTCCTCCAAGTACCCAATCACCACACAATCAGCTCTGTAATAGACGTTAAATCTTCTGTAAGCTGAGAACGGCGATCCTTCAAAACTTTTAAGGAACATTGAAATATCTTCCTAGTACATGTTTAATTATTCTATACTTCTATCCTTCCAGTGTCACGCCAGTCCCACCAAGAATACAGCGCGAGGCAGGAACAATTCCATGAATGGGGCGCCAGCTCCATGCTAGCGCTGAGACACCATGTCCTCACATGTTTAATTATTAAAAATATTGATTATTTAAATGATGTTAACATTTTATTTGTATAATGTAATAAACATATTTTGCTGCATTTCATCTTAAAAATTATATCATCATCATATGTAAATACGCGCTTTATAACGTGGCTCAGGTTGTGCAATATTATAACTGTATCCCAAGTTTACAGTGAGGTGATTGTACATATAAGTACAAACAGTTCTACAAGGAGCACTTGATGGACTGATTGAGTGCATTTAGAGTTCTTGGGATGAACCGCGAGGTCCGTACAGGAAAGGCTCTGAAGTGTTTGTCGTATGGGAGATGTTCAAATATACAGCATGGCTGAGGCAGCATGTGCTTGATGCTGTATACCGATAATTCTCTTTCCGATCAGCTGCACTCAGGTACAGTGATATAAATACTCTGAGTGGTGCAGTTAGAGTAATTTGGAAAAAGATGATCCGCTGTGGCAACCCCTAACAGGAGCAGCTGAAAGAAGAAGGTGCAGTGAGAGTAACAACACTAAAGCAGCTAGGTATTTGGAATAGTTTGGCTATTCCGTGGACTATTATATTGTTACAGGTTGATTACAATCAGATGCCTTAAACTAATAAGCAATATGCGGTTAATTTCAGTGTATTCAATAAAGCCGCATCAGGGATGTGGATCTAAAAAAGAAAGGGAAACCACACTGGAACAAAAGCATTGCTTTGAGGCTGGGTGCCGCCAGTTTGCAAAACTAAGTGGAGATGTTGCGTCCGCACGAGTTTGAGATAGTGTGAAAATGTGTGTGGCTTTATGCCAAGTTTAGGTTTTATACATCGTAATTTGAGCGTGGAAATGGGATTATACAACATTTCTGTGTGTACGCACCGTTTATGCATGAGGCCCCAGTTCTTTGAGAGGCCACGTTTCTTCAAGCAGGGTGGTCTGCATCCTAATAGATTCAGTGCCCAGGTCCTCTTCAAAAACATCTCTAAGGTAATTCATCTCTCTTGACGCTCTATTATTACTCCTAACTTTTTCCGTAATGCCTTGCCAGGACATGATAATTCTGCAGCGAAATCTTCCTCAGAAGTGTTCTGCGTCAATACTCTAATAACTAACCTCAATGCATATAAAAAAAATCTACATAGTGCGGCATAAATGCAAATAATTTAATTACCATTTCACATCTAGATGAGCAATTTATTAAAACTATAAGAACAGACTATAGATTAAATAAAAAATTAATTAATTTCCATCTCGAATACCCATAATGTTCCTACAATTCAGTTCTGGTCTTCCGAGACCTTAAATATAGCCTTATTAAATGCTACAGTTTTAACCAACATGACGTTTTCCATCAACAATCTTTTTAGTGATAGGAAAATCGATTTTATTGCACTAAGTGAAACATGGCTTAGCTCTGATGATGCAGCTGTTTTAATCGAATCTGCACTTCCAAATTACAGCTTTGCTAATGCGTATCGCCAAGGTAAGAAAGGTGGCAATTTAGCAAACATTTACTCAAGCCGGTAAAAGTGTAGAGGTCAGCTTTGGTACTTTCAAGTCTTTTGAGTATCTTGCCATTGTTGTTCAAGGAGTTTCTCAGTCTCTAATATTGTCCGTGTATAGACCTCCTAAATACAATGAACAATGCGTCTTTCTTTGAGGAATTCTCAGACTTGGTGTCAATTATTATTACAAACTATGACACGTTCTTAATAGTTAGCAACTTTAATTTTCATATCAATAACACTGGTCAACAAACATTTTGCTACTGGGAGTCTCACCTTTACTTTAACAGATTTCACTTGCTGATTCCAAATCTGAAAACTGTTTTTAACCGGCACGTCCCATTTCTTCGTTATGATATTACAGGTAATGGACAACAAGGGTGAATGGACAATAAAGGTGGATAACCATTTTGATAAATACCGGTAATTCCACTAGGGATGCCATTGAGATAACCACACGTTACTAACAGCTGTGAGTTGTTTACCCTTTCATTATTAATTTTATTTAAAAATTATATAATTTTTAATTAGCTGGAAAAATATTTGTTACTGATTACCAGGTCTTATATGACTCTAAAGCATAATGACACAACTCAGACATGACGGTGCAGTAGGTAGAGGTTTTACTGTTAAACATAACATTGCATTTCAGGACATTTTGTTCGTAGATTCACCATTACTTTGAAAATTTTTTCTAGGCGATGGACAGAAACTGCGATGCTTTTCAGCATTTAAGAAATAAGTTTGGTCTCAAGAAAAGTGAAGCCAAAATTAAGGAAGGTGTTTTTGTTGTTCATGAAATCCGTGAACTGATGCTTGACGATCAGTTCGAAAGGAAACTGAAGCCAACTGAATCAGCAGCATGGGAAGCATTCGTACGGGTTGTACAAAATTTTCTTGGCAGTCATAGAGCAGAGAATAATGCTGAGCTTGTGAAGAACCTGCTGAAAGCGTATCGCCTTAACACTAGAATTACCAGAGCCTACAAAAAAACTCATAGATCCGTCCCACCTTAAAACACTTCGCACCTCTCCATCAGCGTCTTTTGTCTTCTAAATTTGTGGATAAGCAGCAAACAGCAAGCAGCCTACTATCACATTCCCCCACCCCACACAGTTGTCTCAGCTCAAGTCTGTTTACCTGTGTGTCATTTGCTTAGAGTTGTATAGAGTAAGAAGTCAAGCAAAATGACACCTTTTATAAATACTATATCGTTATTTGGAACACTTGCATTTCATGTGTGTTCCGTGTCTACAACAATCTATGTACAGTAAACACCTCGTTAAAACAGAAACATTTTTCATGTTTTGGTAATAATTGACAAAATGTAGACATGAAGTATATAATGTGTGAAGCCTGAATTCCAAATATCAAAGAAGCACTTTCACAAAAGGTACAAATATAACAGAAAAAATGCACTTTTATTCAAAAATAAACTTGCGCGTTTACCTTTGATATTGATACACATTTGCTATGACAGCTTTGGTGGAGCAACAGTATCAGCTATTGACTGGTAATCAAAGCTTCAAGGGTTCGATCCTGGACGAATCTGTTTTGAGAACTGAGCTGCTCATATTCTTACTATTTTAGAATAAAAACTTAAATTTGATTTCAGTCTGTAACAGCCGGTGTAATTTATGATACTTGTAAAGTATCACGATCCCAACTCCCCATACCCCCCCACCCCCACATTTGACACTGCTGTTTTAACATAGATGCGCTATAACAGAGGTAAACTCAAATCATGACGACGATTCTACATCGGATCAAGAATGCACTTTTGCCATCACTGTACTTTGTATATGTATATGGGAAGCTCTGCACTCGTGACTTTACGCTGTAGGAAGTAAGTAAATAACTCAAGGTAAATAGGTAAATAGGTTATATTTGTACCTTTTGTGAAAGTGTTTCTTTGATATTTGGAATTCAGGCTTCACACATTATATACTTCATGTCTACATTTTGTCAATTATTACCAAAACATGAAAGTAGACTGCAGAGGGCATGCTCAAAAAATATGTGTAATGCCACGAAAAGTGGCTGCTGACACTTTAGTATGCAAGCAATTGTACGAGAATGCAGTTACACTTTTTTTTGGGGCACATACAAAAACACTAAACACTAGCGTGTAGAGTCGCTTGCGTTCTACATCGCAGAATTGCTTTCGAATGTTATTTACCTATTTACCTTTATGTATTTACTTACTTCCTACAGCGTAAAGTCACAAGTAAAGAGTAAAGTTTCCCATATACATATACAAAGTACAACAATGGCAAAAGTGCGATGTGCATTCTTGCTCTGATGTAGAAGGGTCATCATGATCTGTGTTTACCTCTGTTATAGCGCGTCTATGTGAAAACAGCAGAGTCAAATGCAGGGGGGTGTTTGGGCTCGTGAACGCGGCTGAGATAATAAAACTGAATAATAAGAAAAAAAACAAGGCTAACCTTTAAAAGTATCATAAATTACTAGAATAAGAGCAGTTCATTTCTCAAAACGGAGTCGTGCGGGATCAAACTCGTGACCTTTTGATTAGCAGTCAGAAGTTGATACCGCTGCGCCATGGAGGCAGTCGTAGTAAATGCATGTCAATGTTGCACGCTAACAGGGCTTTTTTTTCTGCAGTTATATTTTTGAATTAAAGTGCACTTGTTCTGTTATATTTGTACCTTTTGTGAAAGTGTTTCTTTGATTTTTGGACTTCAGGCTTCACACATTATACACTTCATGTCTATATACATTATATAGTTTATGCCTACATTTTGTCATTTACTACTAAAATATGAAAAATGTTTCTGCTTTAAAAATGTGTTTACACAGATTACTGTAGAAATGGAACACACATGAAATGTGTGTGTTCTAAATAACGATCTATTACTTCCACTCTAAAACTCCACTTCACTCCCAGATAATCAATCAAGGCATGAGCTGGGAGAAGTTCGTGCACGTTCTAAGTCGGTGGGGGGATGGAATAGCTGGCTGCTTGCAGCTTGTCTTTATCAGCACATTTAGAGGACAAAAGACGCTGGTGGAAAGGTGCGAAGGGATTTAAGAAGCGATTTAAGGTGGGACGGTTTTACGAGTTTTTTCATAGGTTCTGGTAATTCTAGTGTTAAGGAATGGCATGAACCACGCAAGGCCATGGTCACGTCCACAGCTGTCCCTCAGACAGAAGTCACTATTGGTGAGGATTTAACTGACTCTGAGAAAGTGGAATTGCTATCGATGATCGAGAGGAACTCAAATGTCTTCTTGGCCACGCCTGGCCGGACAACAATTGTGGAACACAAGATTCTAACTTTGCCCATAATTACTGACCAGTTTCCTGCCAGAGGCAACAAGGAAGGTGATGCACGAAGAAGTGCAGCAGATGCTCCACTTAAGCGTGATTTGTTTGAGCAAAAGCGAGTGGCAGAACCCAATTGTACTTGTCACAAACCCTGACGGTTCGGTTCTGTATTGATTTTAGTCATTTGAATAAGATTTCCAAGTTTAATGCATACCTGATGTACATGAGCTGGTCGAGAAGTTCGGGCTGGCCTCAAATATTTCCACCCTATTGGGATATTGGCAAGTGCCTTTGGAGGAGTCCAGTTACAAAAAAAGCGCGTTCGCAACTCCAGATGGGCTATTTGAATATATGGCTCTCCCCTTTTGGTTTCCATAGTGCACCATTGACCTTTCAGCAGATGATGGTCCAGATCCTGCGTTCCCATTCTGTGTACATGGGTGCCTATCTTGACAATGTAGCCGTTTTCAGTAATGACTGGGAATGTCATCTTGTCCGACTTTGGGCGGCGCTTTACAGTTTGCGGTTGGCGGGGTTGACGGCTAACACTAAGGAGTGCAAGCTTGGTATGTTGGAAACCCATTATCTGGGAAATTTCATGGGGAAGGGTTTGCTGAAGCCTTGGATGGACAAGGTGGAGGATGTCCTTACGTATCCATGATCCTAAACACCTAGAGGCAAGTTTGTGCCTTTCTCGGGCCCGTTGGATACTACAGGCGGTTCATTCCCACTTTTGTGCATTAGGCAGGCGGTTCATTCCCACTTTTGTGCATCAGGCCGCCCCCCTCACTGACTTGACAAAGGGGAAAAAGAATCATAGTGTTGCCTGGACCGATGCCTGTGACAAGGCATTCTCATTCCGGTATCTGGATAACTCTGACTTTTCAATGGAATTTATTCTGCAAATGGATGCAAGTGCTTTCAGTTTAGGATCAGTGCTCTCACAATGTTTTGAGGAGCTCTGGCCCACTTCTACTTACTCATTCCCCTTGTACAACTCCTTGCAGCCTCCTGCCAGCTCAAGCACAACAACTTCTTGGCAAGCTCCTGCACAATTTTACTTGCACAAGGAAAATATCCCTAGTCACAAATGAAAGCAATACACAGGATTTCACTCCAATTGACCCTTGCAGACCCTATCCTTTTGGCAAGCCAGTACCCACCAGAGTAGACAACTCTAGTTTCCACTTTTCCTCTTTCACTCATACTCACATACATACACACAATATCTCACTGCAACACTGCCGGCTTTTCTCAACTCAGTTCTAGCTGCCCATCCTTCCTCTCCACACCTCTACTAATTTCATGGACTAGAAAGGCTTTCTTTATTGTTTCTCCATTGAATGGGCAGAATCTCCACGAAACTAACAAAGACAATTTGCAGTGAATTATTGATTACCTTTCTAAGTGGCCACCATTTGTGTCAGTCTCTCAGAGCTCCTTCCCAGCCTTTGGATCCGCTTCATCCTTCTTTCTAGCCCCTTTGTAGTTGCCAATTTTATATCATGGAGAAAAGCTCCTCAGAAAAAATCTTCAGATTGGCAGTCAGAATAGACTTCAATGCACAGCATAGGAAACCATTACAGATCACATAAAGCCTGTCTCAGTTCAGTGAAGGGAGCTCCTTGTGCTGCGCGAGCCTCATATTTGATGTGCAGTGGCGTGTGGGCAGCACAGGCCTTCCTGAAGTCAACAATCATCTTTTTCGTTCACAATAAGAGACTGATGGTTGCTTTTGCACCAGACTGCCAATTGTCATATCTCCATTCTGTAGGCTGACTCACCCCCAATACTGATGGAACCTACCACTGTTGTCTCATCTGCAAACTTAATGATGGTGTTAGGGCAATAAGCAGCCGTACAGTCATGAGTCAGAAGCATGAACAGAAGTAGACACTAACACAGAGTTCTTGCAGCATTCTGTGTTGACACATGGTGCCGGCGAGAGCCTTACCCCACTAAGCAGCATTTCTGTTGGCACAAAACACGGCTTGTCCATCCAGCTGAACAGTGGCATCTGGGACGGCGTCACATGAAAACAAAGACGCAACAGTTACTAAACTCATGCTGGGTAGTCGGCTGAAGTTGAGTTTATTGTCCAGGGAGCAAACACTTGACAGTAGAATGGACAGGGGAGCCAGCTGGCTATGGCTTGCTATTAGCCTTACATGGACTCCCACCCACTTTTCGTGCTTCGACATCCTCGCACACCGCTTCTGCTTGCCCCTTCTTCAGGCATCATTATCAGTTGACACCAAAGTCCAAGGTCACGTGGCTTCTCCAGCAGATCATCCTTTGGTCTGAATTTTGGATGCTTTCTGTACAGGAAGAGTGTCTGGCGATGGTAGACATTAACACCAGTTCTTCTGATGTCCATTTAATGCAGAAGGTCGAGCCAAGAGACAGAATAATACGAGGATAGCACCATTTCGCTTCTACTGCTGTGCCACCATCTTCCTACATACTGTATAATGAATCTAAGGTAAATTTTAAAATACATCCCCATTTACAAAGCAAGGCTCTACCTAAAAGGTTCATTTGTGTTCCTGTGGAGAGTAAGAAAGCATGTCTATTTTTCAATGGCCTCCACTAAACATGTCAGTCTGAAGCATCTAGAGTCGAGTGCCTTCAACCCCCATTACTATGAAATGCTTATCTGACACTAGAACATCTTTTACGTCAGCCTCTCTAATAGCACATTTTGTAGCACCTGCGTCCACTAGAAATGGAAAATGTTTTCCATCAACTGTTAAGATTATTTGGGGCTCATCTGAAACATTCTGACTGTTATATGGCCCAGCAGTTTGTGTGACACCTCACAGCTCTAAGGACCTGCACTCAGGGTGCTGTCGCTGCATCTTGTAGGGTTTGAAGTGTTCTCACTTTCGACATCTTTAGGTTTTATCACAGATGTCAATTACATGCAAGTTGGTTTAGTTGACAATGTGGGTGAAAGCAGGTGAGCATACAAGTGTTTCTTGGACTCGCCAATAGAGACATCCCATCTTCGATGCATTCCTTCGTTTATTCTGATGCCACATGACCAACAAACCGGAAACTGACATACAGACGATGGTTCAGAAAATAGATGGGTGAAGCTCTGCTCACTGAGGAACATCAACAGCAGGTGAGAACTTCAACATGCCCTGTCACTCTGTCATTCTGGCAGCTTTCTGTGACATGACTTGCCACAAAGAACTGTGTAGATTTTTTTAAATAACAACCTAAGCTTTATTTAATGCATAAATATAAATCATCTAATCTTGGCCAAGGGCCAATTATATTGCCACCTGTGTTGAAATCTTTATTAAAGCATTCATTCAAAAAACAATAATGAATCAAAACACACTGCACTCTGCACTCGTTGCAATCGATTGATGTTTTTTTGGGTGGTCCTGAGAGGAGTGCCTTACAGTAATCTAGTCGACTAAAAACAAAAGTGTGAACTAATATTTCAGCATCTTGCAAAGTTATAAGGGATCTAACTTTGTTATATTTCTTAAGTGGAAAAAATGCTGTCCTAGTAATCTGATTAACATGTGATTTAAAATTTAGGTCAGAGTCAATAATTACCCCTAAATTCTTTACCTCCGTCTTGACTTCTAAGCCTAATGGATCAAGTTTATTTCTAATACCCTCATTATATCTATTTTTGCCAATCACTAAGATTTCCGATTTCTCCTTATTTATTTTGAGAAAATTACTACTCATCCACGTAGGACATTGTGTCAGTGAATCAAGAGAGTCGGGGTCATCAGGCGCTATTGATCAATACAGTTGTGTGTCATCAGCATAGCTGTGGTAGCTCACGTTATGCCCCGAGATAATCTGACCTCATGGAAGCATTGAGATTGAAAAGAGTAAATGCGGCACTAACATCTAAGAGGATGAGAAAAGATATATGGCAGTGCATTTTTTGTACTATGATTTGTTCTGAAACCTGACTGAAACTGATCAAGAATAGCAGATTTATTCAACTGATAATTTAGCTGTGCAATGACAGCCTTTTCTACGATTTTGCTTAATAAAGGCAGGTTAGAAGTAGGTCTAAAATTGTTACAAACAGAGGAGTCGAGATTATTTTTCTTGAGCAGGGGTTTAACAACAGCAATCTTAAAACAGTCTGGGAAGACCCCCGTATCTAATGATGAATTTACTATGTCAAGAACACTCTCAGATAGCACATCAGATACTTCTTTGCAAAAACTTATTGGTATTGTTTCATGGACACAGGTGGAAAATCTCAGTTGAGAAATTATTTTTTATAAATCGGGTAAATCTATCCTGTTGAAAGAATTCAATATGCTTAAAATGGAATACTGGGGTTTAAGAATATCGGTATTGGGGAGATGTACTATATTATTTCTAATATCATTAATTTTGTGATTAAAAAATACAGCAAAAGCCTCACAAGTTTCATTGGAAGTTTTTCAGAGGCATTCCATTGAGAGACTGAACATTCTAATTTTGGACATTAATAAATCTTATTGAATGCATCTTACTTCCTGATTATGATGTACTGACATGTTTTGTAGTGAAATGCCATTACAGACATCACAACTACTGTCACACTTAACTTTCATTTTGTCTCTGATGTCAAGTTCTCCATTCGGGTTTCTGTAGCTTGTGTTGAACTTCTTCACATTTTAGCCCTGCTGTTTCTCTCAGTCTTTTATTCTTGTTATTTATGCTCAGATTAATATTATGAAAGTTCACATTTATTCCTTTTTATAATCAAATCACAGATTGTTCAGACTTTCTTTCTTTTTCATTATTCAAATGGCTAATGGGTTCTTGTAGAGCACAATGGCTTCTACTACTTCATACACAGAAAGTGTTCAGTTATCTTGTTAAGACATTTAGAAATATAACGACAGAATACAGAGGTGTGCGATCATTCATGTGTTTTGATATTTTATTTATTTGTAATGAATGCTTTAGTGAGGATTTGAACACAAGCGTCTCTTTAAGTGATTATTAACAAAGACCTGGGGGGTATTTTTCGTACGTCGCTTAAATCATCCAAGATCAGGTGCCTCATCTTGGATAAGTTAATACCGGTGACACTCATCCGGGATAGGTCGGTTTTTCAAACGCAGCCGTGTAGTAGATTAGTCTAGCTGGATCTAATCATACGAGATGAATGCGCGTGCCTGCGCTGAGTGAAAAGCCCACATATATTGAGTCTAGAAAACATGATCAGCAAGTCTTTGATAGGCTGTAACAAAATGACGAAAGAACGGGCGCATTTTTTTTTTCCAAACACGCGGCGCAGGACCTTTTATTCGAAGGACATGAAGAATTTCAAGATTTAATATGCACAAGGGGTAACACTGCAAAAGCAGCCCAAACCAGAAAAGACGGCTGGCAAAAAGTGGCCGACAAATTAAATGCGTGTGCATTGTACTTACTGAAAGCAGCGTTTCATTTCCTATGTGTCAGATTAATTATTATTTAATATGTCATAATTCCAGATCAAACATGAGCATAAGGAGAACACGGGAACAGGTTAAAGTAAAGTACAAGAATATACTTCAAACTGGTAAATATTGGTATATAACTATTTAAAGAATTGTTGACATAAAGAATGATATATAATGTGAAGAACATTAATTTTAAAGCTACTAAGAAGGCAGACAAGCAAAAAACAGGTGGAGGTCAACGCGGTCCAGACCTAAACCCTGCAGAAGAGTTGGCTCTCCAGCAAAATGCCCATTGCCCTGTTTCTGAGGGCATTCCAGGGGGAAGTTCCTCCTCAGAACCAGTGGCAGGATGCAGTGGTCACTTCATTTCAGGTAAAGGATGGTCATTGCATATATTTGTCCTCCATGTGTGCCATAGGTATGTTCCATTTAGCCCTCTTTTTTGTTGGGTCAGTTGCAGGGAATGTCATATCCCTAGAACCTGTGTCTGACCAACGAGATATTGACGAAGGTCAAATATTTGATGAAGACACTGTGTCTGATTATTCATCAGGAGGAGAGGTACATTTTCCAAATAATGTTTGATCAAACTCCACTCTGATCAGTCCCATGTGCCCCAATCACATTTGGAAATCCTGGTAATGAGAATGTTAGGCTGATTGTGAGAGTCTTTATGGAGCTGTGGGTGTTCTAGCCTATGTATAACCTACCTGCAATGGCATGAAACGCCTCTTTTATTGTCTGCACATGCAGGTGTCCAGGAAACACAATGAAAACCCGAAGGAAATATTTCAGAGCCAAACAGACTTTACGAATTGCCTGGCAAACTGCACTTTTCGATAGATGTTCCGCATTGCCTACAGTATATAAAAAAGTGCCGCTTGTAAAAAACCTGAAAGCAATGCATACTGTCTGCGTGGTTGTGAGAGCCCGAGGTCGCCGAGTTTGACTTCAAAAATAAGGTGCTAATAAATCTTTGAGGTACAATATTCCCCCTCGGCTAAAGCGGTATCTTTCGAAAAGAATTTCCTCCGGGAGCAATAAAGAATCTTGCCGATCACGCAAAACCCTCTCTATATGAAATTCTCTTCTTATAATTTGTGCACCAATATCAATTGGTCGCTCATTCATGAACGGCGAAGCCCTGACTGGATGACTTCCACGCACCGTCACTGATTACATGTGTAAACTAATCCTTGTTTACGTAGAACAAACCTGCTCCGAGCAGGTTTGCGGATTAGCATGTGTTGCTATGACAACACTTCCAGCAAGAATTTCGAAAAACCGACAGATCAGGATCAGGCGAAATCGTCAACAATTACATCCGGCTAAACGATTAATCCACATGCGAAAAATACCCCCCTGATGGTTTATAGCCGTGTGTTTAGATAAACCTCAGCATATTGATTTCAAACATGTGAAAGTTCTTTGTGTCAAGCCGTGTCACTGATCCCAAACAATGCTGTGACTGTCCACTCAGGTCCTAAATTTGATTCAGTGCATCATATTTCCTGATTGTGATGTCCTTTCAAGTGAAATGCCATTATATAAACACACACAGCTGAAGTCATTTTGTGGTTAAATTCCTTGACTTTACTCTCTGGTGTTAGGTTTTCTTGTCTCAGGTTTCTTCAGTTTGCAGTGAGCTTTATTTAATTTATTCCCTTGACGTCTCTTCTTTTCCCCTAACCACTGACTGACGAGTTACAGGTTACAGAATCTGCTCCACGGATGAAGTTGTTGAAAGTGTCTCCCTTCAGAGAATTCTCTTTATTGGCCAAGTGCACTAATGTGGATGAGGAATTTGTCTTGGTGGAATTCATGCAACACACAAGGAGAGCACAAAATATTAAAAGATCAAAATATGACAGAGTGTAAAGGGATTTTATTATGGTGTATATCAGGTTCTTTAAATTCCCCAAAGGATAATAAACAATTTCATTTTTTGTGTTATCATTGCTGTATACTTTAATTGTAAGCATTCTTTCTGTAGCTTCCAGAGTTTATGCATTTTCTCCATTTTGTCCATTTTGACTGCCACCACTGCTGCTGTAAGTTCTAACCTTGGTATAGTGACTGGTTTTAGTGGTGCCACTCTTGATTTCCACATTAGAAATGAACAATGTCTCTTATGTTCTATATTAGTCAGGAGGAGGTAGGACACAGTGCCATACCCGTTTTCTGAAGCATCTCCAAAATGATGCATTTGTGCAGACATTATGTGACCAAATCCAGGCGGTTTAATGCACCTGTCTACATTGTAATCCACAAGTAGCTGCAAATCGTCCATCCATTTTTTCCATTGCTGGACATACTTAACCTCCACTTCTTGATCCCATGCATATTTTTCTTTACACAGTTGTCTTAGAATAAGCTTAGCAGGCAGTATAACTGGTGCTAAAAATCCAAGTGGGTTGTATATTGAACTGACCACGGACAGAATACCACGTCTTGTAGCAGAATTATCTGGCAGTCTTACCTGGAACTGAAACTGTCAGCCTGTGTGCACCATTGAACACCTAAGGCTCTTTCAACTGGTAACAAATCATGGCTTAAGTTGAAGTCCTTTGGTCAATCATCCTGTCTTCTTCAAGAATGGACAACAAGACTGCTCTTCTGTTACTAATCCATTTCATAAGATGAAACCCTTCCTTGAAGCAGAGGGCTTGAAGATCTTTGGCCAATTTTATCACTTGTTCTTCTGTAGCCACTGACTTTAAACAGTCGTCAACATAGAAGTTATGCCACACAGTGTTAACTGCTTCCTCTGGAGCTGTGCCTCTGGCATCCTCTGCTGTTCTTCGTAAAGCATAAGAGGCACAACTGGGTGATGAAGAAGCACCAAAAAGATGTCCTGTCATTTTGTATTCCTCTAGTCCATTGTTTAGATTACCTTCAGGTCACCACAGGAAATGAAGAAGATCTGTGTCTTCATCTGGAACTTTCACTTGATTAAACATTGATTTAATATCTGCCATGAGGGCAACTGGCTCCTCTCTAAATCTTGTAAGAACTTCAATGAGTGTATTAGTTAAGTCAGGTCCTTTCAGCAACTTTTCATTTAGAGAGAAGCCTCGGTAAGTGGCTGTACAGTCAAAGACCACTCGGATTTTATTTTTCTTTGGATGATATACTTCATGGTGAGGGATGTACCACACTCTCTCCTTATCAAGGGTCACCTGTTCAGTGGGTACCTTGATAGCATATCCTTTGTCTAAAATATACTGTATGAAAATTTTGTAATCATCGTGGAATGGTGGATACTTAGTAAGTTTCCTTTTATGTCCAATAGTATGTTTTTCTGCAACACAACGATTGTTTGCAGTGTCCCATCTTTAAAGGGCAGGTTAATGCAATAGTGTCCATCTACTAGCCTGGCAGATTCTAAGGCTATGCGCATGAGCTTAATGTCCTCCTGTGACATTTCCTCCTTTTCCTCATAGCTGCACTTTGGAAAGTCTGTATTGTATTGCTGGAGTAACATTTGTTCTACCTCCATTATTGACACATGTTTGACTGAATAACCTTGCAGTCTTTTATTGTCTATCCCCTTTATCAAGCCATTAACAATCCATACGAGAATTGTCTTCACAGCGTAAGGACCTTTGCCTTCTTTGTTTATGACTTTCCATGGTTCCATTGCATCGGGGACATTTGTACCTATTAACAAACCTACTTTAGCATTTTTCTGGGGTAGATGCACATCCTTGAGATAAGACCTTTTCATAATATCTTCTTGCACAGGGATGTTCTCTCTTTTCACTGGTACAGAGTTCAGTGTGAACACCTCAGGCATTTCAATAAATGTGTTTTCTTCTATCCCACAGACTCCCACAAAAATGTTGCGGAGTCCCGTTTCTACACTCACATCACGACGTATAAAAACTAAACATGGCGTAATGCCACGCACATTTTCACGGCAGCTAAATCTTTAGCGTATGCAAGTTCTCCGCTTGGTTTTGCAAACTGGCGGCACCCAGCATCAAAGCAGTGCTACTGTTCCTGTGTGGTTTCCCTTTCTTTTTTAGATGCACATCCCTGACGCGGCTTTGTCGTTTATTAGTTTAAGGCATCTGATTGTAATCAACCTGTAACCATATAATGGTGCTCAGAATGGCCAAACTATTCCAAATACTGTACTATAGTTGCTTTAGTGTTGTCACTGTCAGTGCACCACTGAGTATTTAACCCACTGTATGTGAGTGTGGAATCACAGCTGTATGGCAGCTGATTGGATTATCGGTATACATCATCTAGCACACGCTGCCTCAGCCATGCGCTATTTGAAATGTTCACATACGGCAAATGCTTCAGTGCCTTTCCTGTAGGGACCTCGCGGTTCAGAAGCAGTTTCATCCCAAGAGCTCTAAACACGCTCAATCAATCCATCAAGTGTTCCTTGTAGAACTGTTTGTACTTATAAGTACAACCACCTCACTGTAAACTTGCACTACAGTTATAATATTACACAACCTGAGCCACTTTATAAAGCGCATATTTACATATGATGGCGACTGGCTTCTAAGTCGATTTAGATTTCCAAGCCCAATCTTCTTGGAGCTCTTGATTTCATTTTTAATATGAAATGCAGTAAATCATGTTTATTACATTATATAGATAAGTTTTAAACTTCATTAAAATAATGTATATTGTTAATAATTAAATGTGAGGACATGGTGGACAGTGGTAGCGACGAGTTCAGTGATTGTTCCTGCCTCACTTTATATGCTTGCTGGGACTGACGCGACCCTGGATGGATAGATGGATGGAATAATTAAACACAAAGGTATTTCAATGTTCCTTAAAAGTTTTGAAGAATCGGCGTTCTAAGCTTATAGATGGCTTAACGTCTATTACAGAGCTGATTGTGTGACGATTGGTTATTTGGAGAAAGAAAAGGAAGGACAGGAATTGGGGGTTAGTAAGTTTGAAAGAGACAGTACTGCTGCAATAAAGTATTTAATCGAAGGTTGCGCATGGCGTAGCAAGCATCTTGCGGGAAGCAGGAACAATTTCTGGATAGGGCGCTAGCTCGTCACTATCATTATGCCACCATGTCCCCATATTTAATAAATGCTTTAATTCTTATCATCATGAAAAGTATACAGCTCAGTATTTAAATTATTCAGAGAGCTGTAATATCATGAATGTAATGGATTCTGTGTCCTGTCGGAGGAAGAGAAAGCCCGTTTAAGAAGCACGTAGTGATTCACATGCATAGAGCACATAGAAGAACACATACAATGCAAGCATTTAACGTGCTACTTTACTTACGATGGTATTTGAGAAATTAGTAAATTAAACGATTTTAAGATGAAGTTTATGATGTTCTAGTTTAATGACAAAATAAACTACATGATTAAAGTGGAAATTTCAAGATTAATGTTGACATTTCGTGCTTTTTACACTACTGTGTCCCTATTTTTTTTTCTTTCCTCTATACCCTAATAAGCTTCCATATGACACTCAGATGGTGGCCTACGACTCGCCTTTTCACGGCGACTTTGATATCTGACAATTTCTTTTTTTATTTTGGGCACTGTGCGACTTTGTGAACTTGAATTTTCTAATTTCTCTGACACTCTATGTCAATCGATCAACTTCCTTTTATTGTTTATACCACCAACAAATAGTATGTTTTTTCTTGCCTCCGCTTGGTATTCACTGAAATTCTTCTATTTTCCCACGTGTTTTTGCTATTGTCTTTTCACAGAACGCTGAGCTTAAGGGCTATTTATATTGATTTGTATATTCAAAAGGTGTATTTCTGGGAAGAGTTGGGAAGCTGCAGCAGGTGCGTGCACAAGCGATACTTTTCAAGCTGACCGGGATTTATTGAGTGGAAGAATGTGGAAGTTGGCATACGCACAGATTTATGCATCTGGATTTTGTTGTGCTTACACACATTTCTGCTTTTGTCCATACACCATGTTTTAGTGTAAAGTCTACGCACGGCATTATGCATGAGGCCCCAGATTACTATTGTGCCATGTATGCAACAAAACTGATGTTGTAAGCTCAAATCTCGCTACTAACAATGTGTGACTATGAGCAAATCACTTCAGCTGCTCATGCTCCAATTGGAAAAATTATAAATGTAATGAATTGTGTGCAAAATGTTGCAAGTAATGTTAGATAAAGGCATCAACCAAATAAGTAAATATTAAAGTAAGTAATAAAGTCATAAGTAAATAATAATAATAATAATAATAATACAGTGCCTTTGCATGAAATTAAAATTAGTTTTCATGCCATTGCAGACATACGCTTATCCCTATTCACACTCCCAACCTCATAAATCCCATCCATAAAAGGGTTCTTAGCATTAAATGTCCAGGGGCCTCATGTATAAATGTTGCATATGCACAAAAGTGTTGCGTACGCTCATTTCCTCACTCGCTTTGATCTGTATAAAAACTAAACTTCGCGTAAAGTTACACACATTTTCATGGCAGCCTCCTGCCCTGCATACACCAGTTTCTGCTCAGTTATGCAAACTGGCAGCACCCAGCGTCAAAGCAGTTCTACTGTTTCTGTGTAGTCTCCATTTTTTCAGATTTGTACAATAACGGGGAATTTATCAAATACACTGAAATTAATTACACGCTGTTTACAAATTTAAGGCACTTGATTATAATCATTCAGTAACAATATAATGGTGCACGGAAAGGCCAAACTATTCCAACTACCATAGCTGCTTTAGCATTGTTAGAAGACATTGCAAATGGAAAAGAAAAGAGCACGCATTTATAGATGATGATGTCTGGCTTCTAAGTTGATTTTGATTTCCAAGAGCTCTCCTCTTGGTGCTGGGTGCTGAACTGGCGCCGGCTTTACAAAGGCAGACTTTGAGGAATTGTGCTCTACCTGCTCCTTTGCAAGTTCTATCCACTCTTGGGTTTTTAGCCGCAGGAGCTTTTCGACGTGAACCGATCGGGTATTTCACAAACATCACAGAGTCGTGCCATGACAGCTGTATAGGATGGTATTATCTGGTTTTCATTCAGATATATAAGATTTCCTTACACTGTGGTTGAACTGGGAAGTATAAAAGATCAATTCGTAACAACGTCCAGTTTTCCAAATGTAATCAGAGAGTTCAACTGCACGCACATTGCTATCACTAGTTACATCAGTCATGGATGAATCACCAAAAGAATGAGCCGGAATTACATCACCTATAACAGGAGAGACTATAAAAACAGAAGCTCTGAAGAGTTGCAAGTGTGTTTTCCAATTTGTGCGCCAAAAGGCAAGCAGTCATTTTAAAGCTAGGAAGTCACCAGAAAGAGCCATGTACAGAGCAAAGAATTGATCCGTTGTGGCACTTGGTGCAGACACTTCACTATAAAGGCACCTTCAAAGAATGAATTTGGTTATATAAATTGAAAGAAATTCCTCAATTCCACTGAATTAATGTGCTGCTCTATGGTCCACAGAAAGTGTATCGCATAGTTCAAGCATATAGCAGGTGACATAATGTGGCACACAATTGTGGCTTGCCTGTAGCTGAAGAGATGCGGTATGATGAACCTGACCCTGACCCACCAAATGATCGGCCAAATCAGACAGCGTTACAACTTCATTTGAATATAATTAGAATATAAAAACAGATAACACTGCACAACAAAGTTTTTGCTTCTTGAACACTGTTGGGTGTTTCTTATAGATTTTTGGATGCTGATCACGAATATCACATCACAATTTACCCATCACGTACCGTTTCAGAGTTTTGTCATGATTTTTTCTTATATTTTTATCCTAGCATTTTTGCTCCCATAAGTGACTTATCAACAACGGTTTGTGCAGCCTGGGCATGTCCAGGACATGGGATCAGACCAGGTTAGAAGCTGTTCTGTGGAAGTTGACATCCTGGGCAGGTCTGAACGAGCTTGACGCTGTCTCAACATGCTATAAAGGTGGCTTGCATACTGATCCTGCTCATTTGGTTAATATCGATAGTCAGTGTGTATGTATAGTATCAGTATAGTAAAGTATAGTATCTGTAGCAATATAACAGTAAGTAAGCTTGATGTTATAGACGTTTTGGTGTCGGGTGATATGTCTTGTCAATGTCGTAACAGCTGCGATACATTCTGCTATATTTGTGGTGAATATGCAGTTGCGCCTCAGAGACTGCTCTGGGTGACTGCTCTTGTGAAGAAAGCTTATCATCTTTATTTTGGCTGCAAAATTGATGATCAAGACAAGGAATGGGTGCCTCACATTTTCTGTGCGACATGTGCTGTCAGTCTGATTGCCTGGCTCAGAGGTACTCGAAAGACGATGCTGTTTGCCGTTCCAATGATATGGCGAGAACAGAAAGACCATGTGACAGACTGTTACTTCTGTTTGACTAATGAGTTTGCTCTCTCTGCCAAAAACAAGAAGTCAATTGAATATCCTAATCTGCCTTCAGCAATGAGACCCGTGCCACATGACGACAGTCTTCCAATTCCGAAACCAGCAGAGGATTGGACCTTAGACGAACCAGATGAAGAAACTGCAATGCAAGGCACTGACCATGACATTGGCCCAGATTTTGAACCGTACTCATCAGGCGATCCACATCTGATAACACAGTCCGAATTAAACGATTTGGTGAGAGATTTGTGTCTGTCAAAAGCAAAAGCCGAGAGCTGCTGGGTTCGAGACTGCAGGAATGGTGTTTGCTCTCACCAGGTACGAAAATTTCTAGCCTGTAATAGAGGCCGACATCATGATATAACCAAATTTTTTGCACAAGTCGACAGTCTCTGTTTCTGTTGTGACATTGAAGGATTGTTCTCAGCCTTGGGTTGTGATCACAACTCGGAAGAGTGGCATCTCTTCATTGATTCGTCAATGTTAAATCTGAAAGCTGTTCTGTTACACAATGGCAATGTTTATCCTTCAGCACCTGTTGGCTATGCAGCACACATGAAAGAAACGTATGAGAATATGGAACTGTTGCTGAAGCACGTCCAGTATTGCAGGTACAACTGAAATATCTGTGGAGATCTTCAAGTCGTTGCTCTGTTACTAGGACTGCAGCTCGGCTATACAAAGTACTGTTGTTTCATCTGTGAATGGGACAGCCATGCCAAAGAGTTGCACTATTCTTGACAGAACTGGCCACTCCGTAATAAGTTAGTTCCAGGACAGAAAATGTGGCACATGAATCACTTGTCGACCTGGCAAAGATATTTTTGCCTCCTCTTCACATAAAACTGGGACTCATGAAGAATTTTGTGAAAGCACTGAACAAGGAAGGCGAAGGTTTTCATTATTTAAGACAGATGTTCCCAAGAATAACTGCCGCCATCATGCCTCAGCCTCCCTGGTAAGGTCTGTTCAGGGGTGCTGGAGAAGAGAGTTCGGTCGATGGTCAAATCTCGGATTCAAGAGGAACAATGCGGATTCCGTCCTAGCCATGGAACACTGGACCAGCTCTACACCCTGGCCAAGATCCTGGAGGGGGCATGGGAGTTTGCCCAACCTTTCCACATGTGTTTTGTGGATTTGGAGAAGACATTCGACCGTGTCCCTCGAAGCATCCTGTGGGGTGTGCTCCAAGAGTACGGGGTACAAGGCTCGTTACGAGCCATCCAGTCCCTGTACAGGAGGAGCAGGAGCTTGGTCCACATTGCTGGTAATAAGTCGGACTCGTTTCCTGTTGAGGTTGGACTCCGCCAGGGCTGCCCTTTGTCACCGATTCTGTTCATAAGTTATATGGACAGAATTTCTAGGCGCAGCCAAGGAGGGGAGGGGGTCTTGTTCGGTGACCTCAGAATCTCGTCTCTGCTATTTGCGGATGACGTGGTTCTGTTGGCTTCATCGGACAGTGACCTCCTGCGCTCAATGAAGCGGTTCGCAGCCGAGTGCGAAGCAGCGGGGATGAGAGTCAGCACCTCTAAATCCGAGGCCATGGTTCTCAGCCGGAAAAGGGTGGAATGCTCACTTCGGGTTGGGAGCACAGTACTGCCTCAAGTGGAGGAGTTCAAGTATCTCGGGGTCTTGTTCATGAGTGAGGGAAGAATGGAGCGGGAGGTTGACAGACGGATCGGTGAGGCATCCGCAGTAATGCGGGCTCTGCAATGGTCCGTCGTGGTGGAGAGAGAGCTGAGCCAAAAGGCCAGGCTGTCGATTTACCAGTCGATCTACGTTCCCACCCTCACCTATGGCCACGAACTTTGGGTATGACCAAAAGAGCAAGATCGTGGATAAAAGCGGCCGAAATGAGTTTTCTCCGCAGGGTGTCTGGACTTTCCCTTAGAAATAGGGTGAGCAGTTCAGTTATCCGGGAGAGACTCGGAATAGAGTCACTGCTCCTCCGCATTGAGAGGAGTCAGTTGAGGTGGTTCGGGCATCTGGTTAGGATGCCCCCAGGACGCCTCCCTGGGGGGGGTGTTCCGGGCATGCCCCAATGGGAGAAGGCCACGGGGCAGACCCAGGACACGCTGGAGGGATTATATCTTCCGGCTAGCCCTGGAATGCCTCGGTGTCCTCCCAGAGCAGCTGGAGGAGGTGGCCAGGGAGAGGGAGGTCTGGGCTTCCCTGCTTAGGCTGCTGCCTCTGCGACCCGACCTCAGATAAGCGGTGGATAATGGATGGATGGATGGATGGATGGATTATATACTTGCTATCAAGGCCACAAGCGAACCAATGTTGGCAATAACCCCACCCAGTGAGGTCATGCCTGATTTCCTCTTGGAACTTCAATGTCAGTTTCGACAAACATCAGCATTTTTCAAAGAGAACAGTGGAATGATGATTTACTTAAGTTAACTGACAGTGTACCACCCACTCCATGCCACCAGAGCCCTACTTTGTATTTTAAAATGGTTTATTCTGTCATTTGTCAGAACATGAGGGCGAGTTAGCACACACCCACCTCTTGGGTGGCCATCTTGGAACTGACAAAACACTCAAAAGGATAAAACTTTGATTTTACTGTCAGAGAATAAATGAGGACATCTGTCACTTTTGTATTTTGTGTCTGGCATGTCAGCTGCGACAGATTCCTAGAAAAGACCATGCTCCTTTTGTTCCATTCCTCTGATCGATATACGAACTTCTGAACGTATCAGGGTGGACATAGTAGATCCTCTCGAACCCACAGCCCAAGGACATAAATAGGATTATGCTACATGGTATCCAGAGGCTATCCCCTTAAAACAAACCCTGTTCGGAAGCATCGCATGGGTACTGATAGGGGTCATCGCACATATCCCAAAGGAGGTCCTAACGGACCAAGGGATGCCGCTTTCCTCAGAGATGTTCAGGGAGGTTGCCAAATTGTTCTAAATTAAGCGCCTTAAGATTTCAGTGTACCATTCTCAGCCTGATGGTCTAGTCGAACGGCTTAATAAGATGCATATGCAAATGCGTCTGAAGGTGGGTTTGTACCTCATTTTTCTGAGAGGGCTGTGCCTTGACTGACCTGACAAAGAAAAGTGCTCCTAACTAGGATCAGTTACCCCTCTTGCAATCTGCATACCAGGAAGTCCCACAAGCCTCTATAGTTTTTGCACATTATGGATTTTTATATAGGTAACAACCCCAGGGATTACTGGATATATTAAAAGATGGATGGGAAAGTGAGGCGCCCCCTTCCACAAATATCTTCAAATATATCACAAAATTATGCAAAATATTTGGTAAAATCAGACAAATTCTAAGAGCTTATATGGAACATGTGCAATCAACCCAAATCTGTACCCATGGTAAGATGCTCCTAGTGTTTGCTCCTGGAGATTGGGTCAAGCTTCTTCCACTTCCTATTCCAAATTATTCCAAATTATTGGTTCATTGGCATGGGTGCTATGAAATTAAGGAAAGGAAGGGGCTGGTTGACTATTTGGGTAAACAACCCAAACAATGACGAGAGTTCAAAGCAGATATACTCTCCGTCCAAGAAGTGATCAATGAAAGTCCTGGTCGGACCTCTCTGCTTGAACTTGACATCATAACTGACCCAGAAGTAGATCTCCGAGAACGCCCATAACACTCCCAGAAGCAAATGAGCAAAAGTGGAACTAAAGGTCAAACAAATGCATGATTTAGAAATGATTGAGGAAAGTTTTAGTCCCTGGTCCAGTCCTATTGCATTGGTCCCAAAGGCTGATGGCAGTTAGCACTTTTGCAATGACTTACGTCAGCATTGTTTTCTGTTTTGATGCATATCTGATGTTGCTAGTGCACAGACTCCTCAAGCAACTCAAAACAAGCATGATATTTGACCACCCTAGACATGACAACAGTGTATTGGCAAATTCCCTTAAAGGAATCTGTCAAGGAAAAAAAAAAATTTAGCAACCTTAGTGGTCACTGGTAGTATCGAGTCCTCCCATTTGGGTTACACAGGACACCGGCCACCTTCCAATGTCTTGTGAACAGAGTGCTATGGCTCACAACTCTTAAACTGCTGCTTACCAGAATGACATGGAACACATGCAGCAGGTTTGAGGGGTGCTCCTCACACTATATCACAGTGCCATTAATATTATTTTGGATCAATTGAGGCCAAATAATTGCACTATAGGGTGGGAGGTAGTAGAATTCAACCACAGTGTACCATAATGATGTACTCAACTGGCCCTGTCCACAAACCATGCGGCAAGTACAAGCATTCCTGGCATTTGTGGGGTACTACCACAGGTGTGTACCTAATTTTTCCAAGAGGGCTATGCACTTGACAGACCTGACAAACAAGAGGGCTCCTAACATAGTGGTTTGGAGCGAAAAATGGAAACAGGCCCTTACACCTGCACCTGTATTGTTGGATTTTTCTCTGCTTTTTATTGCCCAAGCTGACATTTTGGTCACAGGTCAGTGCCGTGTTGAGCAAGAGCGTCGTTTGTGTAGAACACGCCATTGTGTTTCTGAGCCAGAAACTATTCGACCTGGAAACCAGGTATGCAGCTATGGAAAGGGACGTATTGGTGATTAAGTGAGCTATTCTTCAGCTGAGGTACTACCTGCATGGCCATGAATTCACTCTAGTCATCGACCATGCAACTGTATAGTGGATGGTGCTGCACAAATAGTCAAATCAACAAGTTACTCAATATTTCTTGGACCTTCAGTCATTTAAATTCAAAGTTCTAGATATCCACAGTTCCTTCCATGTCAATGCTGATGCGCTTTCTCTGAGATATGGCCTCACGGTTCGGGCTGTCTGACCCAATTTGTATGGGCTGGGGGTTGGGGTGGGCCATGTCACACACTTGTGCTTAGGAGACAACTTCAAGGCTCATATAAATGTAATTACACTCCCAACCAGGGGTTGGTGCTGCTGTCTAATGCTTTTCTCGTCCTCCATCTGCAGAAGCAGTGATTGACCGTTGTATCCTGAATAATGTCACGTCAAGTTCCCAGCAACCTGAACCCACTTCTTCCTGCCCTGGCTGATGATATGTAAACACAGGCACTTGTCATTTGAGGGGACATCCTCTGAAAGTGTGGAGTATTTTTACAAGGAATTCACTTTAATTCTTTTAAAACTGCTAAAGAGACAACTTGTACTGTGTTAATGAAATACAGAAAAAATGTCTACATGTGTATTGTGTGCTCAGTTTGTACAAAATATTTCACTGCAGCAACCCTATTAGATGGAATAGCACGAGGATTATAAAGATGATTCAAAATCAGTCAAGGGTGCTTTAAACAATAAGTAAAACTTTTTAACAATTATAAAAAATATTTTAAACAGTAATGAAAGGAGGAGAGTGTTTTCATCCAAATGTAGTTCCTTTGTTAGGGTTTAAGGTTTAAGTTCCGCTGTTTCTATAGAATTGTGCACAATGCTGTTCTTTGAAGTATTACAATTATTTGTTAATTTCAGTTCCTAATTGTCTAATGAGTTCATCAAATCACAGATGTCTTCATTATGTTTGTTTGTCCAGAGCCTCTCAGGGCCTTCAGTGGTCTCTCCTCACAGCTCCACGGTGGTCCAGCTGCTGGCTCTCTGCAGTTTGCTTCTTCTCCCTGTAAGTGCTGTTTGTTTGTTTGTGTTTTATGGACAGTTTAACATTCTTTGAACATAACAGCGAGCAGCACATTAAATCAGTGGTTTAAAATGAGCTGAGGATGTGCCCAGTGGTGGTCTGACACTCCATCCTGTCCTGCACCCAGTGCTGCTCAGAGCCAGTTTACTGGCACTTTACAAGTGTTATTTAGACCAAAAGAAGCCATCATGAAGGTCTTGGTACATAACAGTATTAGACATATAAACGAAAGACCTGTGTGTGTGTGTGTGTGTGTGTGTGTGTGGAGCAGTCCACTCTGTTTGCATCAACCACAGCCATGGGAGTTGATGTGAAGATGTAGAAGCTTATACAAGTGTGACTTGCCCTTGGTAAGATGGCACATGCCTGCACTTTTAATGTTTTTCAGCACTTGCATGCCCTTCACTTGTCACTCAACCCAAGCAGACAAACTCAGCTGTGTGCTACATGCATGTTGTACATTCACACAACGAGCTACCATACGTTTACCTGAGACTGGTTCCAGTCTGTCCTGCTCAATTTGTGCCACAGCTGCACTCGACTACACGTCCATCTCAGATAAGACACGACCTGCCCGGCCCAGTTAGCTGACACCTCTATAAGTTCACTAATAAAATAAAACTGCTGGGGAGTCATTGGGTTGCTTTTTGTCCTGAAGACCACACACAGCTAGTATGAGTAATAAATGCATTTTTACCTAAATATTGCACCCAAACTCAAGTGTTACCCTTTCTAAATCTGGAAGAACCACAGGCCACGATATTAATTAACAAATGGAGGCCTTTATCAAACTGTTCACACATGTTCAGTATACAAGTTTCTTCTATAGCCCGTGAGTGTGTTGCTATGCACCTCAATAATGCGGTTATTCACAGATCCCTGGTCTCTAAAATGCCATGTAAATGTCTCGTTATCAGAGGTAGATTTATCAGTGAATAACCTGGTTAAGTAACCCTGTAAACCGTTAAACGGGTAACACTTAAGGATTTTCTAGTCTGCATTTTTTGTAAATTTTACAGACACAAATCATATATATGTGTTTATTGTATAATACTCAAATCAGTAAATATACGAAGCAGTCAGGAGCGAACCGCATGACTCTTGATAACAAGTTAGCAATTCTTACTGCTGTGCCACAGAAGCTGTTGCGTCATCTTTGAACCTTTTGTGAAAGTGTTTATTTGACCTTTGGACTTCAGGCATAACACATTATATAGTTTATGCCTACATTTTGTCATTTATTACTAAAATATGAAAAACGTTTCTGTTTTAACGATGTGTTGACACAGATTATTGTAGAAACGGAACACACATGAAATGCTTGTGTTCCAAATAATGATCTATTATTTCCATTCTAAAACTCCAGCACTGGTTGTTTTTGGTGTCTCCTGGGCCCACATTTCTGCAATGGCCGTGGTATTCTTATGATTTCACTCTCAATGTTTCTACTGCCTGAGTGCTGAGTGTTCACAGACGTCCTTAATAATTTACACATTCACATCCTCATGAAATTCATCATTCCTGGTCTGGTGCATCACATCTTGATTTCTTTTCCCCCAGACTTTCTTAGCTTTGGGTTTTTCACTTTGTCTCATCATACCTTTATGCATTTGATTCCTTTCCCTAATGGAAGCTTATTGCTTTTGAAATACAGCTGCCTATTTTTGTCCATCTGGCATTTACTCTCTGTTTGTTAACATTTGCAGTGCACCATCTGTTGGAATGTGTTTTTGTAATTCATGTTGGAAGAATGTGCTCTGCATTTTTCATTTCAACAAATGGTGCATCACAAACATTAGTACTACTTTTACTAATCCCATACCAAATGTCTTATAACAGAGATACAGAAACCCGACAGACACAGAGATGCACAGAAACACAGACAGACACTTCATATGTCTCTGTTATATGCCATTTGGTACAACCATCTGTTGGAATGGCAAATGTGATGAATCATATTAGTACAAATGCTTGTGAAGCACCATATGTTGGAACATCAGAGACATAGCAACTGGATGAACAGAGCACATGGACATTTTTATTAAGGTGGATTTAATGGGCTGGCCTGCTGTTTTGTGAACAGGAATACTGTCCAATAATCTGGTGGTGATCTGTGGACTGACAATTGGGAAATCTGCTGAACACATCAGGGCGCTATATAACCTGGCATTCTCTGAACTGTCTTAATGGCTTTTGAATGAGTCCATTATAACACCCAAGGCTTTCTCATACTCAGTACTTTCAAATTTCAGACCTGCCATTGTGTATTCAGACCTAAAATTTTACTTCTTGTGAAGATGTTCGAGTGTCCGACGATGGGTGGGCTTCCTGTGCAGAGCTGCTTTACGACCTAAAGTGTGCTGACCTGTTTTCCCGCAAAATACATTGCACTATGCGGACTAATGACATAAATATGTGACTAGTGACACTACAAGGTGCTTCAGTGACACAAGAAGAGACAAGGGGGCCTCACATGTAGTTTGTATTAACAGACCACCAGTGTGTCACGTATGAACTCTTGTGTGGTGAGGACCACTTCACTATCTGTGATGAAGAGGAGGGAATGACAACGACATGACGCATACAAACTCCTTTAAAGTTGCACGTCTGCCATCACTGAGCAGCTGCTGCTAATTGTTTAATCAAAACTGAACTCGTATGATGGAGATGGCGGTCCTCACGTATTGTTTATTGAACAGTTCAGAGCTTCTGTTGAAAAACATCACTTGCTGTTACTCTAAAACAGTATGAATTTAATACAAGTGTAATCCATCCATTATCCAACCCGCTATATATCCTAACTACAGGGTCACGGGGGTCTGCTGGAGCCAATCCCAGCCAACACATGGCGCAAGGCAGGGTGCCAGCCCACTGCAGGGCACACATACACACACACCAAGCACACACGGGACAATTTAGAATTGTCATTGCCCCTAACCTGCATGTCTTTGGACTGTGGGAAGAAACCGGAGTACCCGGAGGAAACCCACGCAGACATGGAGAGAACATGCAAACTCCATGCAGGGAGGACCCGGGAAGCGAACCCAGGTCTCCTAACTGCGAGGCAGCAGCGCTACCACTGCGCCACCTTGCTGCCCACAAGTGTAATATTAATATAAAACAGTGAATCTAAGCATTAAAATATCATAGAAGATTGTTCTGGAGAGATCCTGACATCATTTCTATCTTTAATAAGAACTTTAATTGTCCTTATCGTGGTGATGGCTAACAGACTCATGCAGTGCGGTGCTCCTCAGTGCTTCAAAACCGACAGACGCAGTGGTTTAGTTTTGTTTGATACAAAGTTACAAATCAGTGACACAGCAAATGTCATAAAAATAAAAAAGGAATATCAGTTAGTGCTGCTGCATTGGAACTCTGAGAGTTGACCTGCCGCTGCCACAGAGAAATGCATGTTGTGTGTTGTGGAATGATACAAAATTTGAATAAATATCTTAAATAGTAATTGAACAAAAAGTCTTGGGCTGAGGGCCTTTTGACCTAGTCAAAGGGAGGGGAAGAAGATTTCGTGACTACACCTCAGTGTAACAGATATTTTTGTACTTAGATAAACAAGTCTAAATCGCCTTGATGATTACTATCTGTGTGCGTTTGGGTGGATGGAAAATATGTTATGCAAACCAGCTGATGCTAAGAAAATGTATATATATTTGCAAGTATAAGAGTTCTTTGTGTTAACCATATGAATGCATTAAGATTGTTAAGGTATGTGATGAAGGAAAGTTAAAAGGTTATTAAGCATTAGAGCCCAGGTGTAGAAAATAGCCACAGGATGAATAAAAGAAATAAACGAAGGGTGGGTTAGCTTTTGGGAAATCGCACCCTGTCCTAGTTAGAGAAAAACAAAAAAGAAGTTACTCCACCAGTAAGGAAGGGCTGCTTGTGAAGCTGCAAATATAAGATAAGCCTTGCGTACGTGACTGAAAAAATATAAAAACCTGCTGAAAAAAGAGGAACAAGGCTGTGACGTGATACTGTCAGTGACAAGGTGACAGGCTCTGCACAGACTCTCTGCTCACCAAGAAAGAAAGAAAGAAAAAAGATTTCTGTTTGTTTGAATCGGTGTCTGCCTGCTGTTGTCTCGAACCTTCATCCACAGTGTTTGATGATTTAAGATAAGAAAGACGTCCAGTAAATCAGACAAAGACAATCAGCACAATATCAGACTGACAGAGAGCAACGGGGGGAATACTGTTTGGAATTTAATGTGAGGGTCCGGAAAAGACAAAAACACACAGCTGTTACTGTACACTGTGTGTGTGTGTGTGTGTGTGTGTGGGGGGGGGCTCTCATGAGCACAGGGTGGTCCAGCACACTCCATGGAGGAGTCAGAGGGGCTCTGAGCAGCACAGCACAGGATGGAGTGTCAGACCACCACTGGGCACAACCTCAGCTCATCTGAACCTGCTGATTTAATGTGCTGCTCGCTGTGATGAGGAAAGAAAGTCAAAGTGACTGAGAACAAAAAAACAAAAACAGCAGACAGAGGAGAAGAAGGAAACTGCAGAGAGCCAGCAGCTGGACCACTGTGGAGCTGTGAGGAGAGACCACCGCAGCCCTGAGCGGCTCCTGACAAACAAATATAATGAAGGCATCTGAGATATGATGAACTCATTAGTGAGTAAGAACTGAAATGAACAAACAAACATCCTGAGAGAATTTGTGAAGCACACACAGCAGAGAGACGCCTCATGTGAATTACGTCAGCAGAGAGAATATGGCAGTCGCAGGGCCTCAGTGTATAAACATCTCAGTGTGCAGGCAGGACGGCTCAGTAAGGGACAGACATGGAGTGGAATGGAATGAAACTCGGCCGTTGTTATCCTCACAGTAATACATCTTGTTATAAACTGATTTATGAAACTGAAGTTTATGGACTTTATTACACTTTCTTGTGTCTTTTGCTTTTATTAACAGTCTTTGGAAATCTTCTTGTCATCATTTCTATTTCTCATTTTGTTCAGCTGCACACGCCAACTAATCTTCTGATCCTTTCACTCGCAGCGGCCGATTTCTTAGCAGGTTTCTTTGTGTTGCCCTTTACTTTGGCTGGCCTGCTTGATGGTTGCTGGTACTTTGGAGTTATTTGTTGTTATTTGTATCAGGCACTTGCAAATATTCTTAATACTGTAGTTGTATATAATGTGGTTTTAATATCCATTGATCGCTACATTGCTGTCTGCCATCCTTTCTTTTACAGCTCAAAAATAAATTTAAATGTTGCAAAGATCAGCATTGCTGTAGTGTGGCTGTTTGCACTTTTAATTACACTCATAGGTTTATGTTTGAGTTATATTGATGTAGAGCATTGTGAAGGAGCTTGTGCAGCATACACTTCTTATGAAATAAGCATTTATATTTTACTTGTAACTTTTTTTATTCCTTATTCCCTAATGATTGGTTTTTATATCAGAATATTTGTAGTTGCAAGAAGCCATTCAAGAGCCATCAACTGTATGATAGAAAAGAGACAAACTGAGGAGTTGAGTGACAGAAAAATATCAAAACCGTCTGAAAGAAAAGCCGCAAAAACATTAGGAGTAGTCGTGGGGACTTTTATTATCTGCTGGCTCCCTCTTTACTTTTGCAATCTTTTTGCTGATATTAATAGCCTAATCACATATATCATCAGGAATGCCCTTGTGTTTGTAAGTGAAGTGAACTTTGGTGTTAATCCAATTCTTTACGCTTTTCTTTATTCCTGGTTCAGAAAAGCACTGAAAATCATCCTGACGTGTAAAATATTTAGTCCAGCTTCTTCAGTGCTCAATTTACTATAAATAGTAAAGAAAATAAAAATGTAATTTTCTGAACTTAGATGTTTTA
Source organism: Erpetoichthys calabaricus (assembly GCF_900747795.2). Classification (NCBI taxonomy): domain Eukaryota; kingdom Metazoa; phylum Chordata; class Cladistia; order Polypteriformes; family Polypteridae; genus Erpetoichthys; species Erpetoichthys calabaricus. The sequence goes on along the minus strand of NC_041396.2, from coordinate 310,116,282 downwards.
AATTATTTGTACATTATGCCTTTGCTCATTTTTCATATTAGCAGTGTAGTACCTGGACGTATTTCTTAACAATACAATCATTTCATATTCACTGTATTGTTGTGAAAACTGTTTCTGTTTAAATTGTACTTTATTCATGTAGAGTGTACACTGTTTATGATTATTACTTATTTCACGACAGTTATTTTCATAAATCTTTTCCTTATTTGAATGTGTAATAAACAGCACTGAAAATATAGGAGACTCCTGGCAATTCATAGAAACACTTCAGAGTTTCTTGGTGACTTTTAAATTTTTTTTAACATTGTATAATGATTATTGCTATTTCCATTATTTTGGGCGAGAATTATTGATTTCAATATGAATTAAGTAATGTTGTGAATTTAAAAATCTTTTAACATCTGTAGTTATAATTTACAGACTTTCAGATTTCACAACTAAACCTCCACAGCTGAGCTCAGACGACGGCTGACATTCTGTTCAGCTTTGGTCAGACGGTGGAGATTTGTTTAAGAGTCAAATTCTATGAAATGCTCCTTTATTGTTTTAGTTTTGTATCATAGTAAACGTTTCATTTTAATCTTGAAGTTAATGTTAATCTGCACTCCTTGTAGCTGCAGGAGTGTAAGGTGAGTTCTAACACGGGTAAAACGCGAGCCGATTGAAATCTCTCAGTCCAAAAGTTAGTTGTAAAATATTTAGTGAAAATTCAAAGCAAACAATCCACAGAAAAATAAAGAAAAAAGTTGTTACACACGTAGAATAAAACACAAAAAAAAGATAAATGTATCTTCTCTAAACTTAGCTTTTCTTGTAAAACTTTAGTTGTTTTTATACTTAAAGATTCTTAACTTCTTCTTCTGTACTCTTTAAATGTACAGCGCAGCTCATTCAATTAAGTGCTTTGTCTTACATGTCACACAAAATACACACACAAGACATGAAAGGCACAAGAGGCGCAGTTTAAAACCACACACCTTCTACGCCTTAAACATGACAAGGCTGACCACTAACTGAGAATAATGTTTAGTCAGAGAAGTGAGAAATAGTTAGAATGTAACAATTCAATTCAACTTATGGAGTTACAGGAACCTCCCATAGATTATGCACTAACATTTAGTAAAACATTTATGTATCTTATGTAACTTGGAAATGGCTCTTACACTCCTCAATAAGGCAGCAGATGACAGACGAGTGCAGACGGAGCAGTCGGCCTTCACTCCTCACACTGCTGGCTCACTAAATGACACTGAGGTGACTGTGAGGAACTGAAATGGACAACTGAGAAGGTCAAATGAGGTTTGATGTCCACAATTAAACGTAGGATTTGCTCCTTTAGACTGACATTTGTTAATATTTGTGAAGTCTCATTATCTGCAGCTGCACACCTCATACAGAACACAATTAATACTTCAGAGAACAGCATTGTGCTCAATTCTATAAAAACAGAGAAACTTAAACATTTAATAAAGAAATTACATTTGTATGTCAGTAATTGTCTGCCTACCACCACATTTATTCCTTTTGATAGTCACATCACAAATTGTTCAGGTTTTCTTTCTCTTTCATTTGTCAAATGGCTGTTGGTTGTTGTAGAGCACAATGGCTCCTGCTACTTCATACACAGAAAGTGTTCAGTTATCTTGGTAAGACGTTTATAAATCTAACGACACAATACAGAGGTGTGCGCTCATTCATGTGTATTGCTATGTATATCTTTGAAATGAATGCTTTAGTAAGAATTTCAAGACAAGTGTCCTTAAGTGATTATTAACAAAGACCTGATGTTTTATATCGGTGTGTTTAGATAAACCTCAGCTTGTTGATTTCAAACATGTGAAAGTTCTTTGTGTCAAGTCGTGTCACTAATCCCAGACAATGCTGTGACTGTCCACTCAGATCCTAAATTTGATTCAGCTCATCGTATTTCCTGATTGTGATGTCTGTTCAGGTGAAATGCCATTATATAAACACACACAGCTGAAGTCATTTTGTGTTAAATTCCTTGACTTTGCTCTCTGGTGTCAGGTTTTCTCGTCTCAGGTTTCTCCTTTTTGCACTGAGTTTTATTTAATTTATTCCCTTGACGTCTGTTCCTTTCCCCTAACCACAGGCTGCCAAGTTGCAGGTTACACAATCCATTACACTGATGAAGTTGTTAAAAGTGTCTCCCTTCCCATTATTCTATTTATTTGCCAGATGCACTAATGTGGACAAGTAATTTTTTTTGGATGTATTGATGCAACACACAAGGAGAGAACAAAATAAAAAACGTCAAATATGGCACATTGTAACGTGATTTTATTATGTTTTATATCATGTGTTTGCTATCGAGGCCACGAGCGAACCGACGTTGGCAATAACTCCACCCAGGGAGGTCAGGCCTGATTTGCTCTTTGAACTTCAATGTTAATTTCGGCAAACATCAGCATCATTTAACCCCTTAACCGCCCTCTGCCGGATATATCCGGCACCGTTGTTTTATTGCTAATGCCATACTGCCGGAATTATCCGGCACATTTGCCTGTGGTTATATGAATGCCTGGCAAGTAGTATAACTGACGGTTTGGCGTGGGTATTATTACTACGTTGTATTTCGACAAGTCTGTGGTTGTTTTGGCCGGTCATGTGACGTGATTCGCATGTAACAGCTGTGAATATGGCGAAACGTAAACTGACTTCAAGTGAGGCTTTGCAGGCGATTTTGGACAGTTCTGATCATGATTGTAGCAGTTCTGAAGAAGATTTTAGCGACAGTGATGAGCAGCAACGTGCGCTGCATGATACTGTGAATGAAGACGCATCGGATGACGGCGCTGAGTGGGTGTATCCCCAGCATCTCAGCTGGGCTGCTGCCCGAGGTGAACTACCTTTTCTGCATTCGTTTGAGGGAACGTGTGGCTTTATTGTTGATGTAAACAATTACACTGCTGAGCAGTTTTATGAGCTGTTTGTGTCACCTGATTTGATCAGACATTTTGTTCATCAGACAAATCTGTATGCAGCACAGTTTATTGAGAAAAATCCCAATTTACCTCCACATTCCCGTGTTCGTGCTTGGTTTGACACTGATGAAAACGAAATGAAAAAATTCATTGGGATTTTGATGTTGATGGGAATAATCAGAAAACCAGATATTGAGATGTACTGGTCTACAGATCCTATGTTTGCAACACCTATTTTTGCAGCTGTCATGACACGTAACCGATTCTCTTTGCTGCTGAAATTCTTTCATTTGAATGACAACAGAAACGAGCCAGATAAGAAAGATCCAAACCGCGACCACTTGTTCAAGCTACGTCCTTTGATTGATCATTTATTTGAAGCATTTCAGTTGCACTACATGCCAGGACCGTCAGTTGCAGTTGATGAAAGTTTATTGTCGTGGAAGGGCCGCTTACAGTTTCGACAGTATCTACCATTGAAAAGGGCACGGTTTGGTATCAAGATGTTTTGCTTAGCTGAGAATTCAGGTTACATTTATAGATTTCGTGTATACACTGGCAACTTGCACAACATTTAGTGGTCAATACTGCTTGAATAAATGTAAAAAATGTAAAAAACATGTAAAAAAGTAAAAAAACGAAAATTGTTCAGATTTCGCCTGGCGTGGGGAATATTTAGGGAGTTGGCGGTTAAAGGGTTAAAAGAGAACAGTGGAATGACGATTTACTTAAGTTATCTGACAGTGTACCACCCACTCCATGCCACCAGAACCCTACTTTGTATGTTAAAATGATTTATTCTTTCATTTGTCAGAACATGAGGGCGAGTTAGCACACACCCACCTCTTGGGTGGCCATCTTGGAACTGACAAAACAATCAAAAAGATTAAACTTTGATTTTACTGTCAGGGAATTAATGAGGGGGGCGACACGGTGGCGCAGTGGTAGCGCTGCTGCCTCGCAGTTAGGAGACCTGGGGACCCGGGTTCGCTTCCCGGGTCCACCCTGCGTGGAGTTTGCATGTTCTCCCCGTGTCTGCGTGGGTTTCCTCCGGGCGCTCCGGTTTCCTCCCACCGTCCAAAGACATGCAGGTTAGGTGGATTGGCGATTCTAACTTGGCCCTAGTGTGTGCTTGGTGTTTGGGTGTGTTTGTGTGTGTCCTGCGGTGGGTTGGCACCCTGCCCGGGATTGGTTCCCTGCCTTGTGCCCTGTGTTGGCTGGGATTGGCTCTAGCGGACCCCCGTGACCCTGTGTTCGGATTCAGCGGGTTGGAAAATGGATGGATGGATGGATGGATGGAATTAATGAGGAGATCTGTCGCTTTTGGGTTTCGTGTCTGGCATGTCAGCTGCGACAGATTCCTAGAAAAGACCATGCTGCTCTTGTTGCAATCTTCTGATAGATATACGAACTTCTGAAAGTATCAGGGTGGACATAGTAGATCCTCTCGAACCCTCAGCCCAAGGACATCAACTGGATTATGTTACATGGTATCCAGAGGCTATCCCTTTAAAACTAGCCAAGTCCAGAAGTGTCACATGGGAACTGGTAGGGGTCATTGTGCATATCCCAAATGGGACCAAGGAATGCCATTTACCTCAGAGGTGTTCAGGAAGGTTGCCAAATTGCTCCAAATCAAGCACCTTAGACTTCAGTGTACCATTCTCAGCCTGATGGCCTGGTCGAATGGCTTAATAAGATGTGCAAGCAAATGCTTCTCAAGGTGGGTTTGTACCTCATTTTTCTGAGAGGGCTGCGCCGTTGACTGACCTGACAAAGAAGAGGGCTCCTAACTAGGATCAGTTACGACCCCTCTTGCTATCTGCATACCAAGAAGTCCCACAAGCCTCTACACTTTTTTCACGTAATAAATTTTTATATGGGCTAAAACCTCAGGGATTACTGGATATATTAAAAGATCAATAAAAAACTTGAGGTACCCCATTCCAAAAATATCTGCAAATATGTCACACAATTATGCAATATATTTGGTAAAATCAGATCAATACTAAGAACTTATATGGAAAATGCACAATCAGCCCAAATCTAGTTAGATGCTCCTGTAGTTTGCTCCCGGAGATTGGGTCAAGCTTCTTCCACTTCCTACTCCAAATTATTGGTTAATTGGCAAGGGTGCTATGAAATTAAGGAAATGAAGGTGCTGGTTGTCTATTTGGGTAAACAACCTAAAGAATGACAAGAGTGCAAAGCAGATATCCTATCTGTCTGAGAAGTGATTAATGAAAGACCTGGTCGGACCTCTCTGATTGAACAACATCATAACTGACCCAGAAGTATTTGTTCATTACTACAATGAGCAGAAGTGGAAGTTAAGGTCAAACAAATGCTGGATCTAGGAATGATTGGGGAAAGTTTTAGTCCCTTCCTATTGTATTGCTCCCAAAGACTGATGGCAGTTAGCACTTTTGCAATGACTTATGTCAGCAAGTTTCCTGTTTCAATGCATATCTGATGTTTTTAGTGCACAAACTCCTCAAGCAACTCAAAAAAGCATGATATTTGACCACCCTTGATATGACAAACGGTTATTGGCAAATTCTCTTCAAGGAAAAACACATTTAGCACCCTTAGTGGTCACTGGCAGTATTGAGTCTTCCCATTTGGTTACACGGGACACCGGCCACCTTCTAAAGTCTGGTGAACAGAGTGCTAAGGCCAACAACTCTTATAGTGCTGCCTAACCAGAATGACATGGTCATCTGTTCCGACACATGTAAAGAACACATGCAGCCGGTTCGAGGTGTGCTCCTCACACTATATAACAGTGGCATTAACATTATTTTGGATCAATTGAGGCCAAATAATTGCACTATATGATGGGAGGAAGTATAATTCAACCACAGTGTACCATAGTTAATGCTGTACTCAACTGGCCCTGTCCACAAACCAGGCAGCATGTACAAGCATTCCTGGAATTTGTGGGGTACTACCGCAGGTGTGTACCTCATATTTCCAAGAGGGCTACGCACTTGACTGACCTGAAAAAGAAGAGGGCTCCTAACATAGTGGTTTGGGGCGAAAAAATGGAAACAGGACCTTACATCTGCACCTGTATTGTTGGATTTTTCTCTGCTATTAATTGCCCAGGCTGACATTTTGGACACAGATCTCTGTGCAGTGTTGAGCAAGAGTGTCATTTCTGTAGAACACCACGTTATGTTGCTGTTCCAGAAACTATTGGACCTGTAAACCAGGTATGTGGTTATGGAAAGGGAAGTATTGCTGATTAAGTGAGCTATTCTTCAAATGAGGTACTACCTGCATGGCCATGAATTCACTCTAGTCATAGACCATGCAACTGTATAGTGGATTGCACTGAACAAATAGTCAAACCAACATGTCACTCAATGTTTCTTGGACCTTCAATCATTTAAATTCAAAGTCCTATTTCACCACGGTTCCCTCCACGTCAATGCCGATGCGCTTTCTCTGAGATATGGCCTCACGGTTTGGGCTACCTGACCCAATTAGTCTGGGCTGGGGTGTCACACACTTGTGCTTAGGAGACAACTTCAAGGCTCGTATAAATGTAATTACACTCCCAACCAGGGGTTGGTGCTGCCTGCCTAATTCTTTTTCTCGTCCTCCATCCGCAGAAGCAGTGACCATTGCATCCTGAATAATGTCACGTCAAGTTCCCAGCAACCTGAAACCACTTCTTCCTGCCCTGGCTGATGATATGTAAACACAGGCACTTGTCCTTTGAGGGGACATCCTCTGAAAGTGTGGAGTATATTTACAAGAAATTCACTTTCATTCTTTTAAAAACTGCTAAAGAGACAACTTGTACTGTGTTAATGAAATACAGAAAAAATGTCTGCATGTGTATTGTGTGTTCAGTTTGTACAAAATATTTCACTGCAGCAAACCTATTAGATGGAATAGCATGGAGGATTATAAAGATGATTCAAAATCAGTCAAGGGTGCTTTTGACAATAAGTAAAACTTATAAAACAATTTAAAAAAATATTTTAAACACTAGTGACAGGAAGAGAGTGTTCTCATCCAAATGTAATTCTTTTGTTAAATGTTTAAGTTCCGCTGTTTCTATAGAATTGTTCACAATGCTGTTCTTTGAAGTATTAAATTTATTTGTTGATTTCAGTTCCTAATTCTCTAATGACTTCATCAAATCACAGATGTCTTCATTATATGTGTTTGTCAGGAGCCACTCAGGGCCTTCAGTGGTTTCTTCTCACATCTCCAGACACTTGGATTTGAACCCTTGTCCAGCTGCTGGCTCTCTGCAGTTTGCTTGTTCTTCCTGTAACTGCTGTTTTTGTTTTTTTGTTCTCAGTCACTTTGACTTTCTCTCATCATAACAGTGAGCAGCACATTAAATCAGTGGTTTCAAATGAGCTGAGGATGTGCCCAGTGGTGGTCTGACACTCCATCCTGTCCTGCTGCTCAGAGCCAATTTACTGGCACGTTACAAGTGTTATTTAGACCAAAAGAAGCCATTATGAAGGTCTTGGGTTGCTTTTTGTCCTGAAGACCACACACAGCTAGTATGAGTAATAAATTCATGTTTACCTAAATATTGCACCTAAACTCAAGTGTTACCCTTTCTAATTCTGGATGAACATCAGACCACGATATTAATTAACAAATGGAGGCCTTTATCAAACTGTTCACACATGTTCAGTATACAAGTTTCTTCTATAGCCCGTGAGTGTGTTGCTATGCACCTCAATAATGCGGTTATTCACAGATCCCTGGTCTCTAAAATGCCATGTAAATGTCTCGTTATCAGAGGTAGATTTATCAGTGAATAATCTGGTTAAGTAACCCTGTAAACCGTTAAACGGGTAACACTTAAGGATTTTCTAGTCTGCACAAGTCCACTGCACTCTGTCAGCCTGTGAGTGTCTTTACTTCACACACACGCATCCCTCCCAGTTATTATTATTATTATTATTACCCAGCAGCAGTGGGTGTAAGGCTAGAAGCACACGTGCCGGTATGACGCTCCTTTAATGAAAACAATAATTTGCATTTACAGAGAGCCTTTCACAAACCCAAAGTTGCTTTACATACAGTAAAAAAATTACAGAACAGACAAAAGAAGAGGAAAGTTTTCAGTTGAGATTTAAAAGTAAAGAAAGAGGAGCAAACTCAGAGAGACTGAGGAAGAGAGTTCCAGAGTTGAGGGGCCATAACACTGAAGGAGCTGCCTGCCCTCCCAGGGTGGAGAGTCTGGTGTGTGAGACTGTAAGGAGATTGGTGTTCGAGGACCTGAGAGAGCGACAAGGAGTGTAAGGAGCTGAGTGAGGTAGAGGAGGGCAAGGTTATGTAGGGCCTTGAAGGTGAGAAGACGAATCTTGAATTTAATCCTTGATGGAACTGGTAACCAATGAAGCTGGGAGAGAACAGGGGGGATGAGAGCAAAACGCTTTGTGTGGCTGCCGAGTTCTCCATGCAGTGTAGCCTCTGTGTAGATTTAACACGGAGACCGATGAAGAGGGAATTGCAGTAATCGATATGAGACTTTATGAAACAATGAACCAGAGTTTGAGCCTCATTAAAGGACAGAAATGGACGGAGGCAGGCAATGTGACGGAGATGATAGAATGAGATTTAGGAAAGAGACCTAATGTGTAGCTCAAAGTTAAGTGAGGAGTCAAATGAAACACCAAGATATCTGACAACAGGAGCAGGTTTGAGAAGTGGACCATCAACAGAAACAGAGAAGTTGGATGCCTTAGAAAGTTGAGAGTTTGGGCCAACCAGTAACTCTTCCATTTTATTGGTATTAAGTTTGAGAAAGTTATTTTCCATCCATAGCTTAAGATCAGTGATGCAGTCAGTGAGTATGCTGAGAGGTGAAACTGTAGGGGAGTCTGTACTAAGATATGCAGGGCTCAGTCACACAGCCAAGGAGAACACATTCATAAAGTGTCCCTTTGTTTAAATATATTTAAGAAACACAAGAAATGATCCCAGGCTTCTGTTTCTGGTGGCTGATGATGGCGTTGAACTCTTTTTAGCTCAGTTTGACGTTGGAGAGCTTTGAGAACTCCAGATTACTTGCACCTGATTTTTAATAACGCAGGTTCCTCACCTTATCCCCGTTACATGTGGCCTTGTAAACACACCTGCGCTTAGAGGACTTCTTACACATCTCTTGTAAAACACACACCCTACTTTCCAATTTATTACACAATAAAGACCTTTCAAGCTTCATCAGTACACTTCAGTCTTGTAATAAAAGTTCACAATTAATGCCAGAAGGAGTAGTAAGAATTACATTATTGTAAGGAATTAGTATCACCTTCCACAATGTCTCCTTTAGTAAGAATTACATTAAAAATGTACAGTTTAAGCACTGAGGTTCATTGAAGTCGATGATGTAGTTGTAGAACTTCTGTCTCTGATGAAGCCTGAGGCACAAGTGCTGTTCCTCCAGTGGCTTTCAAATACGAATATAAAACGTATAAAGGGTCCAATCAACACAATAATTACTAATATTCAGACCCCACACATTGGACTGTGTGTCCTCAAGGATACGGTGAAAGGCCTGTGGTGTTTTCACAAAGTCTTTAACGTGAACTTGACGCAGCTGAGTTTACACACCCAGTCTTAATACACGACAGTATACTGATGAGCTACAGTGATGTGCTCTCAACACACAAGCTGTCATCATATAAAGTCACATTTTGTCAAACAATAGTGGGACACCTGGGTCATGTCCTGTGTGGAAACATGAAAGCCAGGAGTGTATCACTGCCATTCAGAACACCTCAGTCAGTAACTCACCCATGGAGGTGTCACCGCCGAGGGCATGGCCAGTACTCTAAGTGGACTCCACTTCACACTTTACACTGCTGACTGATCTACTTCACGCATGATGAATAATTTACAGTGTAAACACGCATGTCACTACCTGATTGGTACTCCACCTGGATTTACACCCCACAAAGGGTACATTAGTGAGCATAATGAGAATATTATGAAAGGACTTGCTTGTTCTGCATGTTCTCATTGTATCTTGTGCTGGATTAAGCTTGCTGTGCTCCTCACTATGCACCACAGATCGGGTAGTGACAGGGACGGCCCCCCAAGTGTATAGCACTAGCCACTTGCATCACAGATTCTGTAGGGATGCATACGCTAACTTCATGTACTTAAAAGCTCAACCAGCAATTTACCATTTCAAAGTACCAGAACAAAACAAGACTGCCACCAAGTCTACAGCTCTGATCCCTTTGTGCTCACAGAGTTCCCATCTTTGGTGCATTGATTGGCTGTGCCAAGCAGCGGTGGCATGGGTCTGGCACGTTGTATTGTTTGAAGTGCTGCTCCAGGCAGCTGGCAACTCTTTTTTCTTTCCAGTCTATCAGTGCAGATGCTTTGCAAATAATATCTTATTATATTGAAAGGGTATAAAAAACTGGCGAAGTAACTATGGGCCAGTAAACTTATCATGCATCGTAGGAAAGTTCATGGTAGGAATTACTAAGGAGAAGCTTGAGCAGCACATGGCAAGAACAGGACTTTTACTGAAAAATCAGTATTGTTTCAGTCGACGGTGGTCATGTCTTATTAATATGCTGGAATTCTTTGAGGAAGCAACAAAAAGATATTGATCAGACCCGTTGAAATGGTGTTACTTATTCAGTCTTCATAAAGCATTTGATAAGGTACCACATGAGACATCGGGTATCAAACTACAGGAAGTGGGAGTTCACAATATGGTGTGTAGATGGCTGCTGATCTGTCTAAAACACAGGAAGAGTGTAAATGAACAAATGAACAAGTCTTCTCCTACCCGAGTAGATTCTACGGTCGCGTCCTCCAGAGTCTTCAGTCCCATGCAGATATCAACGGGTCCCTCCTAACGTTTGCTGGGTGCAGTCCTACTGAAGAGAATAAAAGTGAAAAAAAAAAAAAACATTAACTTTTACAAGTAGTTTAAATTTATAGCGGCTGTTATAGACGCAAATCATATATATGTGTTTATTGTATAATATTAACAATAAGAGCAACTCAGTACTCAAATCAGTAAATATACGAGGCAGTCAGGAGCGAACCGCGTGACTCTTGATTACAAGTCAGCAATTCTTACTGCTGTGCCACAGAAGCTGTTGTGTCATCTTTGAACCTTTTGTGAAAGTGTTTATTTGACCTTTGGACTTCAGGCTTCACACATTATATAGTTTATGCCTACATTTTGTCATTTATTACTAAAATATGAAAAACGTTTCTGTTTTAATGATGTGTTTACACAGATTATTGTAGAAATGGAACATACATGAAATGCTTGTGTTCCAAATAATGATCTATTATTTCCATTCTCAAACTCCAGCACTTCACTCTCCCAGATAATCAAGGCATGAGCTGGGAGAACTTTGTGCCCGTTGTGCAGCAGTGGGGTGATTGGTATAGTAGGCTACTTGCTGCTTGTCTTGATCAGCACATTTACAAGACAAAAGATGCTGATGGAGAGGTGTGAAGAGATTTAAGGTGGGCCGGGTTTACAAGTTTTTTTCGTAGGCTTTGGTAATTCTAGTATTAAAGCATACAGCAATAATAAGGTAAAAAATAAATTATTCTATAATCCTTTTAACAATTTAAAGAACATGATAAAAAAAAACTAAATAATATCATTTTAGAGTGTGTCTAATTTGATCTTCTTATTTTTTGTGCTCTCTTCATAAGTTGCATCAATACTACAAAGACAAATTAATAATCAATATTAGTGCACCAGGCCAGAAAAGAGAATTCTAAGAAGGGAGACACTTCCAACAACTTCATCAGTGGACTGGACTGTGTAACCTGCAATTCGTCAGCCTGTGGTTAGGAGGAAGGAAGAGCCGTCAAGGGAATAAATAAAATAAAGCTCAGTGCAAACTAGAGAAACCTGAGACGAGAACTGACACCAGAGAGCAAAGTCCAGGAATTTAACACAAAATGACTTCAGCTGTGTGTATTTATATAATGGCACTTCACCTGAACAGGCATCACAATCAGGAAATACGATGAACTGAATTAAATTTAGGATCTGAGTGGACAATCACAGCATTGTTTGGGACTAGTGACACAACTTGACACAAAGAACTTTCAAGTGTTTGAAATCAACATGCTGAGGTTTATCTAAACACACGGATATCAAGCATCAGGTCTTTGTTAATGATCACTGAAAAAGACATTTGTGTTCAAATTCTCATTAAAACATTCATTGCAAAGAAATAAAATATCAAAACACATGAATGAGCTCACACCTCTGTATTGTGTCGTTAGACTTTTAAATGTCTTACCAAGATAACTGAACACTTTCTGTTTATGAAGGAGTAGGAGCCATTGTGCTCTACAACAACCCTACAGCCGTTTGACAAATGAAACAGAAAGAAAGCCTGAACAATTTGTGTTTTGCCTATCAATAGGAATAAACATATACTTATGCGATATTTATCTGAGCATAAATAATAAGAATAAAAGGCTGAGAGAAACAGTATGACTGAAAAGTGAGGAAGTCAGAGAGAAAAGGAAAGGTGATGTGCATCCCACTGAAGAGTATTCACAGTCATCACCAATACCATCGCTCGGTCGAGTTCATGAACAGCATCATAATAGTCCTCAGCATTTGTATATCCCGTGACAGCCCGTATTACAAGGAGGTTGCAGTCCTTGTATTGTTTTCCATGGTGCATTAGAGTTTTTGTTTCAAGCCGTCTGCATGTCCTTGATAGAGTCGAGCAAACATCTTACACAACCTTCTCTTGTATTTCACAAACAATTCTTTTGAGTTAATTGGTGTATCAAAGACACAAATGAAGGCAAACACTTTAACTCTAGAAAAAAAAAAAGTTGCAATGCCAGGCCACCTTAAATTCCCTCTCACCTCCTCACCAGCGCCTTTTCTTTTGTAAATGTGTCAATCAGCACAATCAGCCTGCTATCCCATCCCTCCCACCTGTTGCAGCTCAAGTCTGTTTTTCGGGGTGTGAGGTGTCTGTTATTGTAGAGAGTAAATAATACATCGTCATTTGGAATACATGCATTTCATGTGTGTTCTGTAAACACATTGTTAAAACAGAAACGTTTGTCATGTTTTAGTAATAATTGACAAAATATAGACATGAAGTGTACAATGTGTGAAGCCTGAAGTCCAAATATGAAATAAAGACTTTCACAAAGTGTACAACAAGTATAACAAACAAGGGCACTTTTACGGAAGAATATAACTGCAGAAAAAGAACTCGCGTTAGGGTGCGACATTGACACCCCTTTGATACGACCGCTTTGGTGGTGCAGCGGTAAGAACGGCTGACTCGTAGTCCAAATATCAAATAAACACTTTCACAAAAGGTACAAGTATAACAAAACAAGTGCACTTCTATTCAAAAATGTTACTGAAGAAAAAGAAATTGGGTTAGGGTACAACACTGTGTCGTAATCAAGAAGCTGTGGGTTCAATTCCGGGTCCTTACAGTATTTAGATTTTTGAGTAGTGAGATGCTATTATTATTACTATTAGAGAGTAGAAACATAAATTTGATTTGAGTCTGTACCAGTCGGTGTAAATTTATGGCACTTGCAAAGGTTAGCATTTTTTTTTAATTTTAATTTTATGTATTTTTATTGTTATTTTTTCTTTAATTAAGACAAGTGTTAATCAGCTGTGGCTCATCCCAAAGAGTACATACTCTTCCAAGGACCTGTTCTGTAAGTAATTATTATTGACAAGGCCCCTCGATATTACAGCCTTCATGATCCATAGACCACCCCATTGATTGTTCTAAGGTCCTCAAACCCCTTTAATATGTAGTAAAAGTCATCTTAGACAATATCTGTATCTTTTTTATCTGTCTTTTCACTGTCCATCTCCATGTCGTATCTTCACACTGGTAATGCTCCGGCAATGGCCAATAAAAATAATCCCTCACTCCAAGTATGTCCTTCTTCATCTTAAACCAAGCTGTCAGGGTGGTATCTCTACCCCTACCCCTATCCGATGTGCATACTTCATTTTCCTCTCTAAGTACAACTGCAGAATTATATGAGAATGCTAACAGACAACAAATGAAAACAGCTGCCACACTGCCTTGGGGATGCAGATATACCGAGAGTTCACGAATTGCCTAATTTCATCATGTTCAAGAGTATTCTAACGACAATGCTGACACAATCATGTCCCTGATATACGTATTTGAAGACGTACTCCACATGACTCAGCCACTCATTCGTCACTGTTCTTCCACTTCTCTTAACTCTTAGACACTATTTTTTAATACCTGTATGGAAATAGTAGTGAATATACCTTAGCATCTTAGCATTGGATCAAGGAAATAAATCCTCTGGCTGTCCCTATTTACATCCCATAAATCTGCTCTAGAACAGATCAGGAGGTCCCGCTCCAGAGGTGGTTCTCCTGCTGGGTGCTCAAACACGATGGCTACCTCATTTGTCCTTAGAGAATTACGTCTCTGTGGATTCCTATCCAGTGCAGTTGCCTCTGTAACAGTGTTTGGTCGAGCACCTGCTGCTCTGTGCATTCCTCTTCAATTTCAAACATCATTCTACACACTGGAGTGAAAGGATTAATTTCACTCATTCGTCACCTTAACTGATTCATCAGTGCAGGACAGCACCTTGAATTGTCCTGTTGGTGACCTTGTCTGGGTTGAGGATATACAGTTGAGCCTATGGAGACTACTCATCATTTTTTGGTTGTAACACACCTGCCTTATGGTAAAAGTCATCAGTTATGAGGAGGAAGGATAATATTCAGAGAAAGAACAATTAGGATACCTGATGTTTTTAAATGAAATTCACAGCATCTGCACTTTGACCTGTCTGGAACCGGAAGCGGATTAAGACAAGTCTCTCTTCTGCTCCTCCTCAATAAATCTTTATCCACAATATTTGAACTGACCGCCCAGACTGCACTATAGTGGTCCCCTACAATCCCCACTACATAATTTATGGCAATCTTGTGAGTTGTAGTAAGATTTTGAGCTCCCCTGTCCCAATGCCTTCACACCCCCTGATGCTGAACATCACACTCTAGTTTGGCTCTGGTTGTTTTTGGTGTCTCCTGGGCCCACATTTCTGCAATGGCCGTGGTATTCTTATGATTTCACTCTCAATGTTTCTACTGCCTGAGTGATGAGTGTTCACAGACGTCCTTAATAATTTACACATTCACATCCTCATGAAATTCATCATTCCTGGTCTGGTGCATCACATCTTGATTTCTTTTCCCCCAGACTTTCTTAGCTTTGGGTTTTTCACGTTGTCTCATCATACGTTTATGCATTTGATTCCTTTCCCTAATGGAAGCTTATTGCTTTTGAAATACAGCTGCCTATTTTTGTCCACCTGGCATTTACTCTCTGTTTGTTAACATTTGCAGTGCACCATCTGCTGGAATGTGTTTTTGTAATTCATGTTGGAAGAAAGTGCTCTGCATTTTTCATTTCAACAAATGGTGCATCACAAACATTAGCACTACTTTTACTAATCCCATATCAAATGTCTTATAACAGAGATACAGAAACCCGACAGACACAGAGATACACAGAAACACAGACAGACACTTCATATGTCTCTCTTATATGCCATTTGGTACAACCATCTGTTGGAATGACAAATGTGATGAATCTTATTAGTACAAATGCTTGTGAAGCACCATATGTTGGAACATCAGAGACACAGCAACTGGATGAACAGAGCACATGGACATTTTTATTAAGGTGGATTTAATGGGCTGGCCTGCTGTTTTGTGAACAGGAATACTGTCCAATAATCTGGTGGTGATCTGTGGACTGACAGTTGGGAAATCTGCTGAACACATCAGGGCGCTATATAACCTGACATTCTCTGAACTGTCTTAATGGCTTCTGAATGAGTCCATTATAACACCCAAGGCTTTCTCATACTCAGTACTTTCAAATTTCAGACCTGCCATTGTGTATTCAGACCTAACATTTTACTTCTTGTGAAGATGTGAGAATGTCCAACGATAGATGGGCTTCCTGTGCAGAGCTGCTTTACGACCTAAAGTGTGCTGACCTGTTTTCCCCCAAAATACATTGCATTATGCGGACTAATGACATAAATATGTGACTAGTGACACTACAAGGTGCTTCAGTGACACAAGAAGAGACAAGGGGGCCTCACATGTAGTTTGTATTAACAGACCACCAGTGTGTCACGTATGAACTCTTGTGTGGTGAGGACCACTTCACTGTCTGTGATGAAGAGGAGGGAATGACAACGACATGACGCATACAAACTCCTTTAAAGTTGTACGTCTGCCATCACTGAGCAGTTGCTGCTCATTGTTTAATCAAAACTGAACTCGTATGATGGAGATGGCGGTCCTCACGTATTGTTTATTGAACGGTTCAGAGCTTCTGTTAAAAAACATCACTTGCTGTTACTCTAAAACAGTATGAATTTAATACAAGTGTAATCCATCCATTATCCAACCCGCTATATCCTAACTACAGGGTCACGGGGGTCTGCTGGAGCCAATCCCAGCCAACACATGGCGCAAGGCAGGAAACAAAGCCCCCGGGCAGGGTGCCAACCCACCGCAGGAGGCTGATCACTAACTGAGAATAATATTCAGTCAGAGAAGCGAAAAAATAGTTCGAATATAACAATTCAATTCAACATATGGGGTTATAGGAACCTCCCATACATTATGCACTAACATTTAGTAAAACATTTATGTATCTTATGTAACTTGGAAATGGCTGTTACACTCCTCAATAAGGCAGCAGAGTGCAGACGGAGCAGTCGGCCTTCACTCCTCACACTGCTGGCTCACTAAATGACACTGAGGTGACTGAAATGGACGACTGAGAAGGTCAAATGAGGTTTGATGTCCACAATTAAACGTAGGATTTGCTGCTTTAGACTGACGTTTGTTAATATTTGTGAAGTCTCATTAGCCGCAGCTGCTCACCTCATAGAGAATACAATTAATACTTCAGAGAACAGCATTGTGCTCAATTCTAGAAAACAGAGAAACTTAAACCTTTAATAAAGGAATTACATTTGTATGTCAGTAATTGTCTGCCTACCACCACATTTATTCCTTTTGATAGTCACATCACAAATTGTTCAGGTTTTCTCTCTTTTTCTTTTGTCAAATGGCTGCTGGTTGTTGTAGAGCACATTGGCTCCTGCTACTTCATACACAGCAAGTGTTCAGTTATCTTGGAAAGACGTTTATAAATCTAACAACACAGTACAGAGGTGTGAGCTCATTCATGTGTATTGCTATGTATATCTTTGAAATGAATGCTTTAGTAAGAATTTCAACACAAGTGTTTTTTTCAGTGATCATTAACAAAGACCTGATGTTTAATATCCGTGTGTTTAGATAAACCTCAGCATGTTGATTTCAAACACGTGAAAGTTCTTTGTGTCAAGTCGTGTCACTAATCCCAGACAATGCTGTGACTGTCCACTCAGATCCTAAATTTGATTCAGTGCATCGTATTTCCTGATTGTGATGTCTGTTCAGGTGAAATGCCATTATATAAACACACACAGCTGAAGTCATTTTGTGGTTAAATTCCTTGACTTTGCTCTCTGGTGTCAGTTCTCGTCTCAGGTTACTCCAGTTTTGCACTGAGCTTTATTTTATTTATTCCCCTGATGTTTCTTCCTTTCCCCTAACCACAGGCTGACGAGTTGTAGGTTACATAATCTGTTGTACTGATGAACTTGATGAAAGTGTCTCACGTCCCAGAATTCTATTTATTGGCCAGATGCACTAATGTAATGTGGATGTATTGATGCAATACACAAGGAGAGTATAAAATAAAAAAGATCAAACATGAGACATTGTATCGTGATTTTATTATGTTTTATATCATGTACTTGCTATCGAGGCCACGAGCAAACCGACGTTGGCAATAACTCCACCCAGGGAGGTCATGCCTGATTTGCTCTCAGAACTTCAATGTCAATTTCAACAAACATCAGCATCTTTTTAAAGAGAACAGTGGAATGGCGATTTACTTAAGTTAACTGACAATGTACCACCCACTCCATGCCACCAGAACCCTACTTTGTATTTTAAAATGATTTATTATGTCTTTTGTCAGAACATAAGGGCGAGTTAGCACACACAAACCTCTTGGGTGGCCATCTCGTCATTGACAAAACACTCGAAAGGATAAAACTTTGATTTTATTGTCAGATATTTAATGACGAGATCCGTTGCTTTTGTATTTTGTGTCTGGCATGTCAGCTGCGACAGATTCCTAGAAAAGACCATGCCCCTATTGTTGCAATCTTATGATAGATATACAAACTTCTGAAAGTATCAGGGTGGACTTAGTAGATCCTCTCGAACCCTCAGCCTGAGGACATAAATTAGATTATGCTACATGGTATCCAGAGGCTATCCCCTTTAAATAAGACAAGTACAGAAGCAGCGCATGGGAACTGGTAGGGGTCATCGCGCATATCCCATAGGAAGTCCTAAAGGACCAAGGGATGCCACTTACCTCAGAGATGTTCAGGGAGGTTGCCAAATTGCTCCAAATCAGGCATCTTAAGACTTCAGTGTACCATTCTCAGCCTGATGGTCTAGTCGAACAGCTTAATAAGATGCACAAGCAAATGCTTCTCAAGGTGGGTTTGTACCTCATTTTTCTGAGAGGGCTGTGCCCTTGACTGACCTGACAAAGAAGAGGGCTAATAACTAGGATCAGTTACTACCCTTCTTG